>NC_080788.1:38393163-38678163 GCF_028018385.1 Neofelis nebulosa
TCATCAGGTTACATTTGAGCAGTAAGGGACCACACCAAAGTTAGACATCTGAAAGAAGAGGACTCAAGGCAGAGGAGATGCAAGTTCAAAGGCCCTGAGGTAGAAGTGGAATAAACAACAGAGCTAGCTGTGCAAGACAAGGTCAGAAGGGTAATGGGAAGACAGACTGTGTAGTACCATTTAGGCCATGGTGAGAACTCCAACTATTATTCTGAGAGGCCATGGCAGGAGGGGAGAGAGCTTATATTTTAGATCGTTTTGGCTGCTAGATGGAGAGAACACATTGCAGGGAAACCAAGGATAGGGACTGGGAGACTTAATGGGAGGTTGCTGAAATAATCCTAGCAAGAGATAATAGTGGCTTAGACTTCGCTGGTAGGAAAAGAGTAGTGAGAGGTAGCTGGTATCTTAAAGGAGTTTTGAGGAAGAGCCAACAGGATTTGTGAGTAAATTTGGTGGACGGTCTGAGAGAAAAATAAGGATCAAGAGTGCCTGCAAAGTTTCTATCATGAGCAACTTGTAGAACAGAGTTTCCATTTACTGAGACTGGAACAACTGCAGAACAGGAGCAGCTTTCAGGGGAAATCAAGAGTTCAATTTTGGGTAATTCTGACATGCGTAAAAGACATCCAACTGGTAATCAGATAGGAGTTTGAAGTTTAGGGCAAAGGAGATGTGCTTTTGGGTTTCATCAACATATGAATGATACGCAAAGCCATGGAACCACAAGAGCTCTCTTAGGAAATAAATTAATTAGAGACAAGGTCTGAGGACTGAACCCGAGGCACTCCAAATTCAGAAGTCGGAGAGATGAGAAGAAACCAGTAAAGGAGATGAAACAGTGCACACAGTAAGCCAGCAACAGAACCCGGGAATGGTGTCCCTGAGGCCCTGAAGGTTGGGGTTACTCCCCACACTGCCAAGTGCAGTAACTTGCCCAGAGTAGGGACTCAAAAAAAATCACGTGACTGATTTCAAAGCCATACTTGGGGACAAATGCAATTAATTCTGTTATGGGTTTTTGAAATTTTAAAGAAGGGTCTAATACAATATATACAAGGCTAAAAAAGGTGGGCTCACTTTCATATAAATCCTAATGAGAATTTGTTAAAAGACACATCAGTCTGGTGAATAAACTGAATTTCTCTAAGAATCTTTAAAAGTGTGGAAGGAAAAGAAAAATTTCAAAACAAACTGTTAAGAAGTCCTACATTCACACAGGACATAAGGGAGAAACAACCTGTGTTCATTTTCCAACATCTGGACTCCCACACAAATTTATGTCATGCCTAAGATCAACTGCATCTGTATTTTACAATGTTTACTGAAATTATTTACGCTTAGAATTTCAAGTTCTAGGAGAACCAAAAAAATATCAATCGTCCCAGCTGACTCCTGTTCATAAAATAAATAACCTAGAGCTGTTCATATATTTTCTCATAAAGCTTGTACAATCTCATACAATTAAAGTAGGCAACTAATTTCTATAGCACTATTCTGCACATTAACTTCTATACACGCTCTAATCAAATTATTTTCAATTGTGAGCAGAAAAAAATTTATAACAGGGAGTATCTGTGCTTCTCTACCGATTGTGAGGTAGGATATAATTTCAGAACGGAGGGGCTGGCCTACAATATGACTGTAAATATTTCAAGGTTCAGTAAAACTGATATGTTAGAAATGCCAATTTGTTAGCAAAATGGTCATTAAAATGAATAGGGAAACAAACATCTTTCCCTGTTTTTGCCCCTTGGAACAAGGATCTCAAGAGTCACTGCATGTGTGATAACTTTTAATCACAGTGGCAAAACCAGGGCTCCACGGTCCCTGTCCTGTGCAGGAGAGAGACCGTCTTTCATACACCACGTGGAGTAAACACCACTGACGTAAGTTCTACTTCTCACATAACATACTGCAGAGGTTAGTGAAAAGAGGAACACAATTACTCTGTGAATTATTTATAGAGGGCTATCATTGTTGGAAAATTCTCCAAATGAATGGGAAACCTAAGAAAGGAATCCAGTCACTAAAATGATGAAAACAATAGTTAGGATTTGGCTTAAGAAGTAACCAGTAATCAGAAAGGGATGGTCTTATTTTAGGTAAGCAAGAAAGAACATGATGTTTATCTATGCTGCTCCCTGGATCTCTCACAGGATACGTACAAGGCAAAAAAGAAACGGAGCACAGACTATTTTAAATAAATAAAAGTTACAAATGCATTTGCTGTTACTTGCTCGCTTCGGCCATAGTAATGGCTTTTCCATATGACAAAATCACGCTGTTTTTCAGGCAACGATTTCAAAGCTTCTGGGATATGCTGGATTCCTTGCTCCTCTGTTCTTTAAATGCCACAGAGATATGTCCAACATGTGCGTCAGAGGTAGGGCAGAATAAAGGAGACAAGGTGAAAGAGAAACCTCTCTGAGATCTAATTCATTAGGACAAAAAGTATGACTGGGAGGAGACAAATCACTGTCTAAAATGAGATTTTTTTATTAGTTATCCATTTTAATTATCTATACAACTCTTAATTCTCATTAGCATAGAAAGTTAGAGTTGACCATACTCAGATTTAATTATTTTTTTATTTATTTTGAGAGAAAGAGAGAGAGAGAGAGAGAGAAGGGGACAGAGACAGAATCCCAAGCAGGTTTCGCACTGTCAGTGTGGAGCCCAATGCGGGCCTCGAACTCACAAACCGGGAAATCATGACCTGAGCAGAAATCAAGAGTCAGATGCTGAACTGACAGCCACCCAGGTGCCCCTCAGATTTAATTATTAAATCTATTTCTTTATTTAAAAAATTAGTATCCATTAAGGCCAATACCATACATCATATACCTTATCCGATATAAGATCATCAATTTCCATACTTATAGATGCTGTTTCCTTGCTCGTTATATATTTTATTTATTCACCAAAAAAGAAAAAAAGTAACTCTGATTTTATGTAGATTTAGAATAACAAATAGAAGTCTTTTTCCAACTCAGAAGTTTTTCCACCTAAAGATTTTATAGCCTTGGCACAAAAGAAAAGACAGGACATGATGGAAATTAAAGGGTTAACAACACCACAAGGAGACCCTTGGCCTGAGGAGATGTCCTTTGAGTCTCCTCTTTAAAAATAAAAAGCCTGGGACGCCTGGGTGGCGCAGTTGGTTAAGCATCCGGCTCTTGACATCAGCTCAGGTCATGATCCCACGGTTGTGGGAACAAGCCAAGCACCACGTTGGGCTTGTGCTGAGCATGGAGCCTGCTTGGGATTCTCTCTCTCTTTCTGCCTCTCTCCCCACTGGCACTCTGTCTCTCTCTCTCTCACTCTCAATAAAAAAAATTTTTTTAATTAAATAAAATAAGGACCTGAGCCTTGAGTCTATTAAATTATGCCAAAAGACTGTAAGGCTGAATGATTCTGAAGCCAACAGCAAACAAGTGAAAAGCAGTTCTTTGCCTTTATAAAGGTCAAGTGCATAAATGTGTGTGAATATATACATAAATACACAAACAAAAATCTTCTGTTATCTTGTGAGATTAACTTTTAATACCCCTGGATATCATCTTTTAATTCAGTGACACATTTTCAGTAACCACATGTAAATTAGCTGTGATTCAGTTCATGAAAATTTTGTTTTATTCCTTGATCTTTTGAGAAATTTGTTCTCGTGGTACACTTCTTTGGGTGTGGATTTTACCAATATGTCACATACTAAAATAGCCATCCACAGGAAAAAAAATCAAATAATTTCAGGGAAATCAACACTGACAGTTGTTGCCTTCCATAATAGATAAACACATTAGCCAGGCTTTAGCTGTTAAAATAGGAAATCCAAAGTAAATAGCAGTTGTAAAAAGAAGCTTTTTTATGTAAACTGTCCGAGTTCAAATAGCAGCCTATGCCAACCTTCGTTCTGCCTAAAAACCTATTACAAATGCTTGACTACTGATTGTAAAATAATTTATGGTTAAGCAATAGAGCCTCCCCCGCGATTGTTTAAGAATCGAATCAAACATGTTATTAGGTTACAGATATTAACAACTCTTTCAAGATGCTGATCATCCATAGGGTACTGGTTGCTAACCTATGATACATGGAATGTGGCAGGGTTAGAAAGAGTTCCAGTCAGAGAAAAGCTACTGTGACCCTACATTCTGTCATTTCTTATTCTAATTACTCTGGTTACACACCGCTTTTTGCTCCCACACCTGCCTCAGTTAGTGTTGTCACCACTGCCTCCATATTTCTTCCGTAAGTTGATGTGGCCTGGTTCAAGCCTTTAACGCTCCCCACATCAACTAGAGTAATGTCTTTTAATATATGGCCTAAATACCTTGGAGATCAAGGAAGCTACAATTACAGTGATCTCTTGATCAAAGGTTTGGAAAGAATGTGATGGACAAAACAGAGAGGCATGAAATATAAAGCTGAATGGTGAGAATGAGAGAAATACACGATTTAGGCAATTTGTGTGGGGAAAAACAGGAACACACTGAGGATTAACGACCTGGGAAATTTCTCTCCTGAAATGATTTGATTACAATGAGGTATCTGCTTACAGTTTCTTTGTGGAAAGCTAACAATAAAACACTTTCTAAAATCAGACACAAAAATGGCTATTTCAGAAAACCTCCATAAACTAGTAACTAATATTCTATTAAGCTTTTATAGCTTATATTTTTTATAGAGAGAAGCTATTTGAATTGCACCAACATTTCTTCTTATTATTCTTACTTTTTAGGTAAGAAAACCAAAGTTTGATGACATTAAGAACTGCTTCAAGATTCCGATCTGATAAGCACTGTTGTGGGATGTGGATTCCAGTCCTTTGAAGCCAAATCTAGTGTGTGCTTCAATGAGCCTGTGTGAACGTAAAATGGTTGCTTCTAGATCCTCTAACTCAAGTTGTCTTCAAGGTTCTCTGGATATGGTCCGTGTCGATGTTTAAAAAGCAATAGGGAAAATCGATTGAATGACTCACTTTTCAGAGTTGCATTAACTTTTTCAGGCCACTGGGGTACTATTTACTAAATTACCTCTCCTAGAACACTAAATAGTACCCTAGTGGGTCAAAGAGTAAATGCACCTCTGAAAAGTGAGCCATTTATTCCTTTCTTCCTTGTAGTACCAGATGTAATATGTCCCCTATGACAGAAATATGAACCCATTTCCATTAAAAACTCAAGAAATTGTCCCACACTAGAGAAAATGAGAATGGGGAATCTTTCCGAAGCAAAAATTTCTCTTCTATAACCCTGTCCACAATATTGTTGAAAAGTCAACATGTACTTATATAACAACATTTCGTTTTTATTCACTGGAGATTGATTTTTAATCAAGACCTCGAAACAAAATAAAAATATAAATTCAAAGCTGATGGTTTTCAGCACAGAGATGCATAGTGTATCATGATTGCTGGTTTTCTCCTGCATGGCAGAATTTAAAAACTCAGCTCAAGTGTCCATCTTGCTTATGAAAGCTGTTCTTTCACATACCTCATTACGTTACAGGTTATCCCTTTGCCTGAAAAACAAAATTCCTTGACTAACAAGTACGTATATTATTACTTGTAATCTCTATAACGGCCAAAGCCTCTGAATACATTTTTGAGCTGCCTTAGGAATAGCTACCATGTGACTGAACATTTGTGAGATACCTCAACAAAGCGAGACTTGAAGTTTTCAGCACTGTTAGTCTCTTACTCTTCTGGAAGATGGCTATGCAATGAAAACAAGACAACTTTAATTTAAGAATCATCCAGCTTCTAATTAAACTGCCATAGGCAGCTGGTTGGATAAGTTTTAATCAGTTTCAATCACCTATTGATTGGTATACTGAAGCCTAAAAAATTAAAAGTAAAAGATGATTGGGGAATTGTCCCATCTCAGAACAACAGTAGAGGCCTCTGTAAATAACTCCTCTTTTAACCATCAGCTAAATGAACACTTCAATACTGCAGTACAAAGTCTTCTGCAAAATTACTTTAACTAACAAGCAGAAATTTATCAGCTTCAGCCAAAATCAATGCTGAAATCAATTTGAACACTGGTTGTGTCTAAAGGGGCTCATTGGCAATTTAGGGAAATTACACCATGTAAATGCCTGTGCTTTAATTGAACAGTTTCATCAACTAGGCTGTGATTGCTGTCCATTCATTTATTTACTTTCACTGCAGCTACCATTCTGCAAAGGAATGGCTTTTGTCAGGCTGGAGAGAGGCACTTTATCTTCATTTTGTGCACTTTTGTGCATAGCAGACTTCATGAAATGGGTGTATCATGACTAGGTCAAAACAAGCCAGAAAGGACTTTTCCTTTCACATAAAAACTGAGCAACACTCAAACCACCATCATACCTTCCACCATCTGGGGACAGTCATCTTTAAATCTATAACAAGAAGGAATCTGAGTGATTTGCCTGCACGTAGCACTGTGCCTGTGTTGAGGAGCTACATTTTGGACAAAAGAAGAAAAAGCATTTGGACTCCAAATTCAATCCGACCACACTCTTTCTGAGCTAGTGGCTTCCAAAACTATATAAAATGTATTAGATCGTGCTCTTCAAACATGAAGCGACATTGTGTTTATAAAGTCCCTTGAGATTAGTCAAGATAAAGTGCTATTCTCAAATCCATTCAGAAGACTAAGGTTTAAAGATGTCACATATACTTTTAAAGATTAAGGGGAGGAGAAAGGGATGGGGAGCTCAGTTGCTTGAGCGTCTGACTTTGTGTCCAACTTCGGCTCAGGTCACAATCTCACCGTTCGTGGGTTCGAGCCCCACATCGGGCTCTGTGCTGACAGCTCAGAGACTGGAGCCTGCTTCGGATTCTGTGTCTCCCTCTCTGCCCCTCCGCCACTTGCACTCTGTCTCTGTCTCTCAAAAATAAATAAATGTTTAAAAAAATTTTTTTAAAAAGCCGGGGGGGGGGGGGAGAGAGAAAGGAGTCCATGTGGGAGGAGAAAAATGAACTTCTTTAAAAAGATCAGCAGCCAAAAACAGCAACAAGATCCCCCAAAATGATTTATTTAAGCATTTTTAACGTGTATTTATTTATTTTGAGCGAGCGAGAGAGGGTGTGTGTGTGTGTGTGTGTGTGTGTGTGTGTGTGTGTGTGTGTGAAGGGGAGGGGCAGAGAGAGAGAGGGAGAGAGAAAACCCCAAGTGGGCTCCACATTGTCAACGCAAAGCCCACGGTGGGGTTAGATCTCACAACCATGAGATCACAACCTGAGGTGAAATTAGGAGTTGGACATTTAACTTAGGCACCCCACTTCTTTTTTTTTTTTCTTTTTTTTTTTTTTTTTTAACGTTCATTTATTTATTGTTGAGAAAAAGAGTGAGAGAGACAGAGAGAGTGTGTGCATTCAAGTGCGGGAGGGCAGAGAGAGAGGGAGGGAGAGAATCCAATGTAGGCTCTGTGGGGATAGCGTAGGCTTGAACTCATGAACAGGGAGATATTGACCCGAGTCAAGATCAAGAGTCAGATGCTTCACTGACTGAACACCCAAGCACTCCCCAAAAATGATTTTAATACACACATAAATGCACTCATAAAGTCATGGACAAGGGAAAAACCCAAAGATCTAATTTAAGAGAATCATATGCTGGAAAGCATTAACATTTTTAGCATTTGGTTAATCACCGTTACTTCCAAGATAACAAGTTCTAGGGAAGGAGGGAAGAAAGAAGACAGGGTTTGTTCATATGGGTCATCTGAACAGGTACATGTGCCTGATACAAAAAAATAAAAATAAAAATAAAAAGTACAACTGTAGGATATTTGGTTGAACAGGCCAGCAGAAATTCTCACAATTGCACATACTTAGTTTCTCACAGAACCAAAAGTAACTATTCACCAGGAAGGGCACTACAAAGGGATAAATAAGAAAGTATGAGTTTCAGTGGTGGTTCTATCCTTGTCTTGCTTTGAATCCTCAGGGAAATCCATTAATTTTGGTGTTTCAGTCTCTTCACAGGGTCAAACAAGGACAGTGGTACCCACTGTACCCAGCTATATTTCATTGCTGCTGGGGACAAACAGAAATGCGACCACCAGGATTTGAGCACCGCCTGTGCTTTGGGTAGAATGGAGGGAGGCAGGGCCCTGAAACCGTCCACTCGGGCTCCCAGGGATGCAGGGAAACTTCTCATTTGCCCTGACAGTCAGTTACTACAGCTCTTGTACCCTGCCACGCTCACTAGGAATTACCTTCAAAAAAAGTTAAAAGTGAAAAGAAGTAAATGTGTACCGAAACTTAGTACACGTGTTTGTGGTAAAAATCCATTCTGTAATTTAATCCCATATACGCTTTTCTCTGCCACTCTAAAGTTTCACTGGCCATACATTTTGTTGCTGAGCCAATGTAAAAATATATTTTATTCACAGTTTTTAGATAACTTTTCTAAAAATTTAATTATGGTTTAATCAGAGTTTTATGTTTATTGACTAAGTATATTGTTACATTTGCTGCTATAGTTAGCAGTCATAATAGAATCAGAATGTTTGAGAATCTTATACAATATGTATTTTCTAAACACGCTAAGCTTGTTAAAATGCTATATTGATTGTGCCCTAAAGCAAGTTCTAATTTTGTCTGAACATTTTTCACTTCATTATTTGAACTCACCAAACAAAAACCATGAACTCTACTTTTAGCAGTAATACTGAACATTCTTTTTCTTTCTTTCGTTTGTAATACTGACAAGGAAAAGTATGAAGATTTTAGGGTCAAGGGGATAACACTTAAAACGCAAATCAATGTTTTAAGAAATTTTAGGCTTAATTCCCACAACCTAACTATCTATTGCTAGTTCCCATCTAATTCCATCATCTGCTCCTCTGATTTAGTGGTAGCGCACAGATCAGAACCGAAACGTATTTCACTCCAGTAAGGTGGCAATTTAACAGAAACAGAGACTCTTATATCTAAGTAACCAATGATAGAGCAACGGGGAAAAAAAAAAAAAAAACTGGCAGAAAGTTATACACACTAAATGCCTTTTGGACTTCCCAGTGAATTATTTTCAAAAAAGCAATTTAAGTAAATACCCTAGATGCTACGGTACACAAATATTTGCTTGTGCTATATGCCAACCAAGAGACTACATTTTTCTAACACACTGGAGACTATAAAATACCTAAAAAAAAAAAAAAAAAAAAGAAAGAAAGAAAGAAAGAAAAAAATTTAATGTGTCTTATAAATCAAGAAATGCACCACCTCCACTAGCATAACCATACAATTAATCTAGGGATTTGATTATTAAATTCTAAGTTTTTGATAAGGAAAGAGACCCAAAAGATAGAGTAACAAGACATATTGCAATAACTCTGCCAAGAAATGGTTGTTTTCATGTCTATTAAAAAGCCTCTAAAATTAACTAGAGATGGTACATCACTGACTTTCAGAATTATATATTTATATCTTATATCCAGAATTAATGTGGGTTAAAGAGGAGGAAACTCAAGAGAGGGAATGTCAAATAGAAAACCCCTAGCTTGAGGAGTGGTCCCAAGTACTAATCTAAGTGTCAGAACACCTGAATTCTGTACAATTTCTAAAAATTGTACATATTAAACGTGTATGACTCAATGCTTTGATACTGAGTTCTAATCTTGATTTGAACCTTGGGCATGCCCCTTAATTCTTCCAAGCTGTATCTTTCTCACTGGTGAAAAGGGGGTAACCTTCTGAGAAAGGATTCAGCAAGGCCTGACAGATCCAGCATGATGAGGCCTCTGCCTGTCTCTCTGTTCTCCCCTGGGCTCACTCTGCTATAGCCACACTGGCCTGGACACACTATATTCATGCCTATCTTCAGACTTTTGCCAGAGTGGCTCCTTCTACCTGGGAGGTTCTTCCCCCAGGTTTTCCCATGACTGGCTCCTTGCTGTCCTTTAGGTCTGAGCTCAAGAGGTCATCACCTCTTGAGAGAAGCCTTGCTGAGCAACTATTTTACGTTCTTTACAGCACTTGCAAGGTCTGATATCATCTTACTTCAGTATTCATTTCCTTGATTATTGTCTGTTCACCCCACTAGTGTGAACTCCAGGAGCACAGGGGACCTGTCTTATTCACTACTGGACCACAAATACACAGAACACTCCTTGGCATAGAATGACAGTAAGGACAGTAGACCCCAGAACAAGATGGGGGTTGAGGGCACTGACCCCTGTGCCCCCTGTGTAGTTGAAAATTGGCATGTAACTTTTGACTCCCTAAAAACTTAACTACTGATAGCCTACTGCTCACTGGAAGCCTCACAGATAACATAAAGTCGATTAACACATACTTTGTACGTCACATGTTATATACCGTAAAAGAAATGTTATTAAGAAAATCATAAGAGAAAACACATTTACATTGCTGTACTGTTTACTGAAAAACATCCACATATAGGTGGATCCGTGCAAGTCAAACCTGTGTTGTTCAAGGGTCAACTGTATTTAGTCAATGAATAAACAATAAGATAAAATTTTAAAGAACAAAACCAAGCAAGACATGACATAATATTTTTATAGTAGCTGAATGCTGAATTAATTCTGCAACATCAGCCTCAGGAGTGACCTCTGTAGTCAACTCACGTCCAGGTCTAAGTGGGAATTCTTTTCTCAGTGGTTCTGAACACCAGCCATGCTGTTGTGCTTAAGGTAAGAGGGTTCACAGTCCCAGAGCCACCCAGCCACAGAACACACTGTGTGTGCCTCCTCAGACTGTGAAGAATCTGCCTCTGCAGGTTAATTCCTGAATCACTGCCCCAGTTCCTACGGTAGGTGAGGTGCAGTGCCTACCCTGAGGACGCCCACCCAGATTCACTGACACAGCTCTCCTCCGGGGAGGACCGTCCAGTGGGAAGAACGGTAGGAAGAGTGCATCACTCACTCTAACCGAAAGCAGGCTGGTCAAGAGACACTCCAGAGGAGCAATCTGAGGCTAGCCTTCAGAAACACACAGAGCAAACCTGTTCTTCTGTCGACAGAAATGACTTTTTAAGAAGTCAGAGGTCATGGAGACCCTTAATCTTCAAATAAACGCTGGCCAATTCCTTCAACCACTTCTCAACTCAAATACCAGTTCTTCCATGAGGCCTTTACTGATTCTTCCCAAGGAAAGAGCCAAAACTCATCATCCCTTCCTCAGCCCCAACCCGGGGCCTGGGTATTACACATACAGACATGCGCCCTAGACTGGGAAGTCTGCAGTTACTTCATCTATCTGGACAAGGTCGAATGAGAGCCAGGCCATCCTCAACAACCAGCAGGGTGCCATCCACACAGCAGGCACTTACAATGAGACTGTTCAGCGAGTGTGTAAAGGAGGATTGGAGAGGCCCAATTCCTGGGCCCCCTTATTATTCTCCCCATCCTTCTCTGGGTGGTCTCTGGACTGTCCATATCTCTGTACAAACTCAGTACCCAGAACTAGACACGCGAGTCCCAAAGTGGCATGCTACAAGATGAAGTCAAACCCAGATGTTGTCCCCTCCTAATGCAGCCAGAGGATAGATTCCAAAGGAAAACAAGATCTCCCGCACCCTATAAAAACCCACGTGAGCTAATGTATATCTCTTCACAATCACTTCTGCTTGGGGACTTTAAATTTCTTTATAAAGTAAGCATTTTTACTAAAATAAAATAGTAGAAAGAAGTCCTGCCACTTTAAAACTATTTTTTCCCTGAAAGGAGATGGTGTTGAAATACTTAGATTCAGCAAATTCTTACTTGAAATATTACCATAATGTATTGATTTTTACCAGACTCAATTGACTGAAAAGTTGTTTGTATAGCAATATTGGCCAAACCAATATACTAGAACAATTTTGTTACCCATAGTAATCAAGTGCATTTCTGAAGTATAATTATACTGTCATAAAAATAAAGCCAAGATACCCTCTTCCAAGCAATAAAACAATAGGGGCTATAAAACAGGAAGAAGAAAAGGCTAAATAGATGAGATTTTTTAAAATTAAATTTAGTGTCTTTTAAGAACACCTCCGCCTCCTTTTCCTTCCCTTAAGCCAAGGTTAGCAGAAATGATCAATACTTCAATCTCAATAAACTATTTCAATAATAGTTAATTCGGGTGGAAACAGAGTCTGAAAATCTCTGCTCAGCGACCTGTAACATCCTGTCATGTTGGTTAGATGCCAATAATCCATCATTGCCATAATGGATATGAGCACGTGTGAACATGGAGTGGGGGAAGCAAAGGTGGGAAAGGTGTAGAGAATCACAAGCTCAGGTTCATTCTTTAGAGTCCAATCAATACAATACACATTATTGTATGAAACAAACCTATAACAGTGAATGCTGAGAGAGGGAGAGAGGGAAACATACATAATTAATTTTACTTGACAAACAGTCATTGATTTTCTGGAAATATTAATATCCTTGTTTGTCACATGATACTTTAACACAACCCAACCATATACAAGTATTTAATTTTGTATTAAGATGATATCTTGTTTGCTTGTTTAAAATATGATCTTGGCTGCAAGGAAAAGGCTCTTCATTTGATTAGAAATTTAAAGTTAAAATAAATCAAACAATCACCCTAGCTCTTGGGTCAATATCAAAACCACTTAAAAATTACTCTTAATTTACAAGATGCACCTCAGGGAAAAAAATACAAAGGAGTGGGGTCACTGGTGCAGTCGGTAGAGAAGCTGGGGTCAGAACTACTGCTGATGTGGTTTGGCATGTTCAGGGTGGCCAGTGAAAGAGAAGTGAGAGCTTTCTGAATATTATGTGGTTCCCAACATTTTCTTCAACGACTCCTTTTTATTATACTTTCCCCTCAGGAATCCCATATTTTGACAAGTTTGGTTTACTAAACAGCATTTAATTAGACAGCAATTCATGTGTTTTCTCATTTTATATAACTGACCACCAGAGCTTCTAATTTTCATTAAATACATGTTACTGTAATGAGTTGATCTAATTCCAGCTCCAAAAACATAAACGTAATGTTTTACATGGCCTCTACAGCCACGTAAAGGGCAGAATACAACTTAATAGTTAGTTCATGTGATCTCAGTTACTATCTCCAAGGACCATCCTTACCCTATTGCCTAACAAATATCTCATAAATGGATAAGACAAAAGAGAGAAGGACGGGCCAACACCTTTGAGAATTATTATCCCTTCCCTCTTCATGTTGTCTCTAGATATAGTCAAATCAATTCTTAAATAATGGTATATATCCAATCTTAAAATACCATGTAGGCAGTATATATGCTACCCATTATATCACTGAGAAAATCCTACCCAAAATTCAGGTTAGACCCTTAATGTAACTATAGGAAGCAACTGGAGGCGGACATTTCATTACTGTTTTCAGACACCTACATATGTGGCCAAAAAGCTGATAATCTTTTTGGAAAGGAAAAAATAAAATAAAAGATGATTCTTAAGTGCTTGTTAGCTAACTGACTTATTAGCATGACTTAAGTCCTAAGAGTTAAGTATTACTTTATTTCTGGACCCAAAGCTTAAGTGACTCCATCAAACAATGCCCTGAGGGAGCAAAGAACCTGAGTGACTGGCCTTCATTATCACAGAATGTTTCCAAAGTAAGTGGGCCTGTTAATTACTTTCATTGCAATGTGACATACTATGCAAAAAAAGAGGGCAGTAACTAGTATGTTGGGTTAATTTATCATTCAAATATATGCCCTTAGTTTAGAAATTCCTATTCTTCTAGGTGAGTGTTGTAAAACAAGTATGCAGGCTCTAAAACTAGCTAGCTATGGGGAGAATCCAATTAAAGGGCCTTACTAAAACCTGCTTGGGAAAAAAACCCCACTTGCCTCATTCTCATTTCAGCCAACATGTATAAAGCATCTATCCTATCCCTAGGACTGTGCGCAGTACACTAGGAAATACAAGGGAACACAATGGACTCTGCTTGACCTTGAGAAACAACACTGCCTGGGGGAAAAACACAGAGCCAAGAGGAGAGAGACAGAATTCTGGCTTTGCCACTGAATGGCCACAGACCTGGGGGTCCTAGCTTTTTCCCGTGGTCAAACGGGCTTATTAACATTTACCGGCTGTCCTAGAGCAGGCTGAAAACAAAAAACTATGATGAAAGAGAAAATACTTTGAAACTTCTAAAAAATCATTGTAATGTAAGGTATAATAAATCGTATTCATGAGACAACTAGAGAATAGCAGGAAACTCAGAAGTATACCATGTATCATAATATAATGCAGAATTTCTCAAAATTAATTAAACGCAACTCTAACACAATTCAACATCTGGGAGATGTCTGTAGATGTTCCTCAAAATAAGAGCCCTGCAGTCAAGTAAGCATAGGAAGCACAGGGGTCAACAATTTTTCTATTATTTGGTACTACCATTGCCAGTTAGCTAACATTTACTCCGTCGTAGTAAGTTCCTTTTCTATGGAACATCTCATTTAACCTCACAACAACCTTATTAGAGGTAATTACCCCCTTTGACACATGGGGAAAATGAGGCAGAAGACGTTATGTAACTCTCTGCCAGTCACACAGCTACTTAGGGGCAGGTTCAGGGTACACTTACCCACAACACATCCTGTTCTCTACTTTCTCAAAGTTTTCAAAATTCACTGTGAATCTCATAGAGGGGAAGAGGATATGTGTCTTTCTTGAATGGGGTGGGGGGTGGTTAGAGCAACATGTAACATTTTGGGAAATGGAGCAATAATGAAAGTACATTCATTTTCTTCTCCTAAATTATTCTTCTTCCCGGCATAAATAAAACTTTAGCCTAAGATATTTCCTTTATAATCCATTTCACCCAAATTAGTAATCCAAGAAATACCAACTTAAAATTACCTAAGTCATTATCATAACACAGAGAATAACTCAGCAAAGGACTATGCACAGCACCCACAATACCACTTGGTTTAAATGTCTGGGCCCAGAATTTCACACTGTAGAACTAGGGGGAACATCCAAACTTAAAAGGCAAAAATGTGATCAACTATTAAACAATATATATTGCAGTTACACACGATACCCTATCCTTTGAAATTCACAACATCCCATCAGTGGAGCAAATAAGAAAGAAATATTAAACTTTTGCTTTGCATTTATTAGCTTTATTGTACTTTATAAGAAAAAAAATTAAATAGGCCCATTAGCCAGTTTTGTTACCAATGAGTGGATTTTCCAATATTTTCTTCATCTAGTTTATGTAGCATAGCCTGTAATGTAATCATTTTGTTTGAAAAATCACAATTTTTATAGTCAACACCATTAAGGTAAACTTAGTGTAGGAGAAAGTCAATCATAACACATCAAACAGTTTTATGGAGACTTTAGTAAAGTGGATTCTCATTTCTTGACAATTATACCATTTCTTTGTGCCGAACTAAAAGCCAGGGATATAAGAACAATACAACGGAAGCCCAGGCAGAAATGAAGACCAATGATCAATAACAAGTGGTTAAGCAATTTGGTATCTTTACCTTCTCTCCTCTTAAGGATCACCTAAGCAATAAGATAAATGGGATGTCTTCTTTGTATAGAAATATAGTGTGTAAAATAAAGCACTAAAATCATCATGTTACTGCCACTCACCCTCCATAAACAACCACTGTCAAAAAATATATTAAATCCAGGGGTTGCTCAGTTGGTTAAACGTCCGACTTTGGCTCAAGTCATGATCTCGTGGTTCGTGGGTTTGAGCCCTGCGTTAGGCTCTGTGCTGACAACCTGGAGCCTGCTTCCGATTCTGCGTCTCCCCCTTTCTCTGCCTCTCTCCCACTCATGCTCTATCTCTTTCTCTCAAAAATAAAATAAAACATTAAAAGAAAACAAAAAAACATCTTAAATCTGGGGCCCCTGGGTGGCTCAGTCAGTTAAATGTCGACTTCTGCTCAGGTCATGATCTCACAGCTCATGAGTTTGAGCCCCACCTCAGGCTCTCTGCTGTCAGCGCAGTGCCTGCTTCAGATCCTCTGTCTCCCCTCTCTTTCTGCTCCTCCCCAACTCTCTCTCAAAAATAAACATTTAAAAAAATATATTATAACACACACATATTAAGCACTAGCCACAGTAGATAAGTAAACTCAGGGTAAGTTGCTAATATTAACATAGCATTCCAGCAGGTATAGAACTTGTGCTAAGGAGGTGTAAGATAACGTGTTGTTGGGGCGCCTGGGTGGCTCAGTCAGTTAAGCGTCCAACTTCAGCTCAGGTCATGATCTCATGATTCATGGGTTTGGGCCCCGCATCAGGCTCTGTGCGGTCAGCCCAGAGCCTGGAATCTGCTCTTGATTCTGTTTCCCTCTCTCTCTGCCCCTCCCCTACTCATGTTCTGTCTCTGTCTCAGTTTCTCTCTCTCTCAAAAATAAACATTAAAAAAAAAAAAAAAAAAAAAGATAATGTGTTCTTTTATTAGTTCTCCTAATAAAAGGTGATCTTGTGGCCATGCTTCTTGGCTACAAACATTAACAAAGCAAACAAGGAGTTACTGTGTAATGGGTACAGGTTTCAGGTTTACAAGATGAAAACAGTTCTGGGATGGATGGTGTTGATGGTTGCACAACAGTATGAATGTGCCTAATGCCACTGAACTACTGTAGACTTAAAAATGGTTAAGACACTAAATTTTATGCTTCTCACCATAATTTAAAAAATAATAAAACATTAACATGATTCTAGATTGTCATTTTTCCTTGGTAGATAGGCAGGTTTTTCCCTTCCCCTGCCTCCCTCTCCCCTTTCTGTTGGTAACCTGTGTTGTAAAATAAAAGATTAAAATGTTAACATCTGGGATATTATTTCTAATAAAAATCATCTGCTGGAGTTTGGTAGTCTTACGTTCCCCCCCTTCTAGAATAAACCAGAACACTAAATTCACAATAGGGCTTCAATTTAAAACCACAACCATGCCTGAGCATTCAACATGTGGTTAAACAGAGCAAATAAATAGGTTAGGAGTCTAAAGAAATGTTTTGGGATTCCATTTGAAGCCATTAAAAGGAACCCAAAGAGTTGAAGAGTTGCTAAAATCTTTCCTGTTTCTTTCCTGTTTTATTTTATCTGGCAATCAGCATAAAAGCATTAATAAAAAGAAAGGTTGAGGCTTTGAAAAGTGCTCTCTACAGTGAACTTAAGAGAAGCAAATCAGGGCATGCAGGTTCCTCCTTCTGTCCTTTCTAAGGGTACCTGAACCCAAGAACGTTCAGAACAGGGTAAAAACTCCAGTCAGATTACGAGTAAGATGAAGAGATGCTGTTTATGCAGCACTGGGGGCTACTTGGAAAGGGATGTCAGTATGATCCAGGGAAGGACAAGAGTACCTCAAACTCTTCAGACACAGTAGGTAGCCACCAAACATGTGAAGGGCATGGCCTCAGGATCATGTTAGGGCTGCACTATTATTTAATTCCCTGAATTATTACAGTGGAAGGACTTAACTTTCAGACCAACTATCCACAGTACCCAGTCATCTGTAGGAAAAAAGAATCCAAATACATGAACATAAGTTCTTAAAGGACTAGATTCAAGAGAATGGACTCCAATCCTGGCTCTACCTGTAGAGAGAAGACTGAAGCCCTGAGTGGGTGAATAGGTCAGACGACTTTGAAGAAGCTTCTAACCCTGAGACACCTAATTCTACGCCAAGGCTGCATCTCTGTGTGGAGGATGTTCTGGGATTTTAAGATGTGACCCTTCATGGTCATAAGGCAACAGGGAAATTTTTATCTATAGTCACGTGGTTAGCAAACACTTAAAATTCCAAGAACATTAATAACCAATTATAAATTATTTCACAACTTTGAAAATATATATTAATATCAACATTAAAACATCTAAGGTAAAAACACAATCATAATGGGATACAGAGTTAGTGTATATATGGAAAACAGCTCTCTGGAGGAAAGCTTTATTACTCCCTCAGGGCTTTCATACAGAGTATGGATTTTTTAATTCCTAGTGGAATATTTTTCATACACCATTGCAGACTATTAAGTACTAGATATTACATTATGTAGTTTAAACTTTGCACTACTGCATGAGAAAGACTTCCCTGTCGAGAGAACTATTTTTTATGGTTAGCATTTTTTAATATGAAAATGAACACTCCTTTAGGGTAAGATCACTGCTACTGGAATTTGGGAGAATTTTATAACTTAACATATTCATCAATGTGTAGAAATTCTCTCGGGGGACTAGGGAGAGAAGGAAATACAACAGGAAGAAGGCTTTTTAATAACTTACAGTGTCGACACAGGGCAAAGCAATGGTATTTATAAGGTTTGTCTTCCACTGGGCACAGCTGTAAAAAGGCAGGGGACTAGTACAGGGTGCTAGCAAGTTTAGAAAAAAATGGTGTTAAAGAGCAAAGGAAAAAAAATGCATTAAACTTCAGGCCAGTTAAAGGTACACCTGTTAATGGTGGACTATTAACGTTCACCCAGGAGAGATGCAGACTCAGAAATATTAAAAAGGCAATATAAATGCACTTTTGCAAGCAATTCCTCAGAAAATAGATGCCTTGCAGAATTTTGGAGTCAAAAGTAGAAATAAAATCTAAGTGCCAGTGGTCATTTAAAAATCTTTGCCACGGAGAACTTGGATACTCACATTTGGCAAAAGTGGATAGAAAGTTTAAACAAAATCGACTACTCACTTGTAGACTGTGCCTCCGTTGCCATGACCAAGAGTGTCTCGATACCGTATGTCTTGTTCATTCATCTCCATGAGAAAGAAAGAAAAACAAAAAGGGTGTCATGCTGTGGATGGAAATGTCAAGGAAAAGCAACTCTGGGCCATAAACAACAAGCAGTCTGGGTCATTTCAAGTTCAGCTGCAAGAACGAGAAGATCAATACAACATTTGCTGTCCAATTTATAAAAGACGATACCAAGGGACAAAGTGATGGAAAGTTTAATGACAATTTGTTTGCCTGGGTCATTTCATTAAAGTTTGATAAAAGGTGTCAAAATGGAATGATATAACATAGCTCAAAAGGGTCAGGTCAGAGATACGGATAAGAACACAGTCTCTAGCACTACACATAACCAACGCCAAACAGCAGTGCACATAACCAAAATCAAATTTGGGAAGACAGCACACACACACAGACACATACCCAGTAATCTAATGCACAATCTGTAAATAAATCAGCCCCTGAAAACTCCTCAGGTGACCCCACAGTTAACATTAAACAAACTAACTGAATAATGTTAATGATTTTCCTGGAGTAGATACAGCTTTCCTTTGGAAACAATAAATTAGTATACAGCGGTAACTGGGTAGAAATCATATTCTGCCGATGGAAAAGTGCCAAATCGGTGCACTTAAAAATGCATACATAGACAAATACTGAAATCCATAAAGGGAAAACATATTATAATGTGATTCTTATAAACTCAAGTCATTTTCATCATTTAATATGTTAAATAGCATGCACATTTTCTCAGGTTCCATAAAACTACTACACCACAAAGACTACTCTCGTTTGTATCATGAATAGTAGTCAATTATTCTAGTGCCCACAAAATAATGTTTTGGAGTTGTAAAGAACTCCTTAAATTATTTATCAAATGACTTTGAGACTAGTCAGATTATATTTGATGCATTCGGTAATTTTCTACACAGTGGTCCAGTTGCTTAAAAATTAACTGCCAACTTTATTCACTAAATGGATTCAATAAAAGTGTTATTTTCCATATAGCTAAAGCTTGGGAAAAGCCCCATAGTAAGCCCTGAAAAAAAATCAATTTCCTGGGAATTGCACTGCCTTGCATGGGCAGATGGAGTTTTTAATTCAATATCACCTGGAAAAAAAAAAATAGTTTGCTTTCAGACCATTATAGTAAACCTTTAAATATTTTGCTCTAAACTTCCGCCAATTGAATAAAGCAAGGCTCCATTTATCAAGGGAAATATTTTTCTTCTATACATTTCTGAAGTTGAAGCTTCAGAGAGCTGTGATAATTAGCAGTATAGTGCAGGAAACAGAAACAGCTTCCTTTCCAAGCCGTTCTGCCAATCCCTAAAAGAATATTGACAGAGTAATGTGTAAAGGCCAATTCAACACCCAATTTAATTGTAGTACAACCTGATTGGTGCAATTTGCAATCAGCTAATTACTATATTTATGGTCAGAGACAAAACGATAGACAAGTCAGAAAAATTGGCAACTATTTTCCTATTTGAGGGAAATTTTGCTCTTCATTACCTTTCTTGTATTACTAATACAGAAAAAAAGAAACCATGTTTTAACCTGCATAAAAGATGGAGCATGAAGAGAAGAGAAGAAAAGAAAACTTCCTTCTTCCAGACCAAAAGAGAAATTGTAAAACAGCATGTAGGAGAGCGGCACATAAAGGAATTTGAGATGTTCAGTAGCACAGCTAGGACCAGGTGGGCTTTGATCAATGGCGAGGAAGGATATACATGGAAACAGCGGGACCTACTGGCGAGTACAAACAGGCTAATTCCTTCCAAAACACTTCTCAAGGCAGTCTAAACAGCACTCTTAACCACCTCATTTGTACCATTAACTTGCCTAACAAGCTGCACCCTCATCAGAGCTCAAAGTAAATTTCCAAGAAAGCAAATTTCATGGACTACATAGGATCCAGGCTCCGCAGGGGCCACACTCTAAGACTACATCCCCTCCACCACTCTGTCAGGACCTTCCAGATAAAAGGACCAGTAATTTCCTCTCAGAAAAATATACAAGCCGAGACATATTGTCATTACACATTCCAATGACACTCTGGGATGGACCTTGGACTTTGCAGGGGGCTGGATTTTGTGGCATTCTACTGAAGAGAAGGCAAATGGGTAGGTATGGCAAGTCTCTGAGCTGCTTGAATCATTATAGTCCTGACATCGTAGGGTTATTTTACCTCTCAAACTCAGGACCCTGAAAAGAGAAGTGGAGCAGCCGCCTGCCCCCCATACCCAGCATTCTGACCTGACCAGGAGTGGTAGGCATCCACCAGGGGTTAGGCTGAGAGACGCTGTGTACTGTGGGTGTGGGTGTGTGTGCACGTGTGTGTGCACGTGTGTGTGCGTGTGCTAAGCAGCGTGTGAGCAAATGCAAGGATAGAAATTTGGAATCCCTCAGACAATAAGATTGTAAGAGCCTCATAAAGATAAAAGTGGTTTTGAAGCAAAAGTTCTAAAACCATCTCACTTAAAAAGACAGTCTCCATAAAAAGGTAAAGTGTTTCTACAATGTTTTAAAGCTTTATAGACCTTTGCCTGGCCTATGAGCTGACTGATAGGTTTTTATATTTAAAAAATATCAGATTCTTTTTCTTTTGGCTTATTTGGATTTTCTAACTGTTATATAGTATGCAAATATTATTCATGTAAAAAAATGTTTTAAAAGAAAACTGTTGGAGACAAGCTCATTAACTGATTACAAACAACCTTTTGAAAATCTCAAATCTCTGATTAAAATGGATTACTTCGGGGCACTTGGGTGGCTCAGTCGGTTAAGTATCCAACTCTTGATTTGGGCTCAGGTCATGATCTTATGGTTTGTGAGTTCGAGCCCTGCATTGAGCCTGATTGGAATTTCTCTCTCTCTCTCTCTCTCTCTCTCTCTCTCTCTTTCTCAAAATAAAATAAACTTAAAAAAAACAGGTTACTTTAATTGATCTTGACTATGAAAAAAATCATGAACAGGATCAACTAACAGCTAATAACATTTTTGCTTTTTTTCCTTAGATAAGAATATTAATTGAACTTTTCAAATTGAAGCACAGGAACAGTGTTCATTTTGATACAAAAGTGGGATTTATATGCCTAGAGTGTACAATATTTAAATATTACAGTTGGGATCAAGTATCAAAAACAATCACAGAATTTTGCAGCATTTCAAGCACATAGCCCAATTCACTTAGGTCATAAAACTAGTCAATAGCAACTAGTCAAGGCTAGAACTTGGTCCTTCAGTATTCTCTGCTCAATGCCATATGTCAGCAGCTGATGTCCTGGCTAAGTATGGAGGGACATCCTCTCCCATCAGTGGTCACTGGTCCACAGGAAGGAAAACAATCAACAGAAGGGCACCCACAAGTTAAAAGCAATTTCATTAGCTATGGTATTTGTTTTTAAGAAAATAAATGTTTTACAGATCACATAGCTATATAGAAAAGAAGTGAAATAAAGTTTTTATTCAATAGAGATACTAAATTGTTTTAAAATATAACTCAGTTTTCTTGCTTTGACTAAAAAAAGCAAATAAAAGGCAGAATACTATATGTGAGACTAGAGGAAGAAAAAGCCATTGGAGTTAAAATTACATGTCAACTGAAAGAGGGCAAATGACCTGGGAACAATGACGGGCATTGGGTTCTGCTCCTGCTGAAGAAGAGTCAGGGGCTGGAATGAAACGTGAACCAGACAGGACAACCTGCAGGGCGGCAAGGTTGTTCCTGTGTGGGCAGAGGATGGTGTCATGAAGTACGGACTTTTGTGTCTGTGTAGACAGAGGAGAGGGTCATGCTGTGTAGACTTCCATACAGTCTCATTTATGTTTTCGTCTTGTCATAGGATCTAAGATGAACCATAAGAATCTAAAGAGTTTTATATAGTGGTGATTATACAGCTTTTAAAGCTTATTTTATAGTCGAATTCCTATTTTTCTTCCTTTTTAAAAAAAAATTTTTTTTAATGTTTATTTATTTTTGAGAGGGAGACAGAGCATGAGCGGGGGAGGAGCAGAGAGAAAGGGAGACAGAGAATCCAAAGCAGGCTCCAGGCCCCAAGCTGTCAGCACAAAGCCCAACACAGGGCTTGAACTCACGAACCACAAGATCATGACCTGAGCTGAAGTCAGATGCTTAACCTACTGAGCCACCCAGGCACCCCTAAATATTTTTTTAATGTTTATTCATTTTTTAGAGAGAGAGACAGAGACAGAGCATGAGTGGGGGAGGGGCAGAGAGAGAGGGAGATAACAGAATCTGAGGCAGGCTCCAGGCTCTGACCCGTCAGCACAGAGCCCAACACGGGACTCAAACCCACAAACCGTGAGATCATGACCTGAGCCGAAGTCACTTAACTGACTGAGCCACCTAGTGCTACCCTCCTTTTTATTTTCTAAACACAATAAGTATGCTTAAAGGCATCTGAAGTTCTCAAAATAGCCAAACATGCAGCAGGATCAGAATTAGTTCTAAGATCTGTGGCTTCTCAGTACAACTATACTTAATTTATCAGGAATAGGAAAATATTGTCACCTTCTCCTATAAAAGCTAAAACACGAAAAGAAGAGAAACAACTTTAGAGATGCAAAGGTGAAAGTTGTTCATCCTTGGAGTAACTATACACTTTTTTAATCCTTTAAATTGACCCACTGGGCCATTTCTAATCAGTTTCACATCAAGGGCCAATGTTAAAGAGATGATACCGCACTGAAAAGGAAGTGGGAAAAACACATCACGAAATCACAGCAATGATACTGATCTATAGCTCTCAATGAAACATGCCAAAAAAAATCTTATAATCTGGCTTTTTTTAAGCTGGCAAAAAATGGAATCCTCGGTCATTAAACGATAAAAGAAAAACAATGTCTCCATTCCAAAGACTAAATGTTAAACTCTTAAAAAGTGCTTGATTTAATACAATATTAATGAAATTAATGGGGAAAATGAAATGGAATTCAATTATGGATCAGCAAAGAAAATATTCTTTGTTTATTGTCTGCCTGTGTTAAGAAGAATCAGCACCTATCGCTTATAAATCATTAAAATAAAAATGCTCAATTAATCCTTATTTTATATGTAAAGGTCTGACAGAAACTAGACCCATCACTAGACCTTTGCTTCACAAATCGAAGCAATAATGGTTTCAGAAAGCAGTCACACTGTATGAGCAGACAATTGGAGAGATTTAGTAAATCCCACTTTATAGAGCAGAGACTAATCGGAAAACACAAGCCAGTCAAATGTTTCTTATGAACTGTTGACACTATATCAATGCTGAATCAATTGGTGGCATTTACTCTGAGTGACAGAAAAGAAATAAATATTTATATCACATAACCTATATCAATGAACCCAGGCAGAAAGCTATTTCTAACCTGTCAATATTTGATTATCTTGAAGAATCATGTCCCTTTCTTTTAATGATTAATATGAATTCCTTATTAAACCTAAGTGGAGGCTAGTGGAAAGGCAAATCATTATTAATGCTTGAGAGCATAAACCACTAAAATAAAAAACTATGCTCAAGTGTTAAAGTATCGTTAAATGTGACTTACATCTTCCATATCAAGTGGTGTCAGTGCTCAGCCCAGAAATTTATTGATGCCACAACTGGGCACATTACTTCACTGCGATGCAATCTCGCTCAGTCTTTAGTTACCCTATAGCACCAAGGAACTGAGAAATTAAATTAGCACAAGGAGGAGGTATTATGAGGACTTCCAAACGTGGGTTTTTCTGTTTTGTTCGTTGTGACTGAAAGCAAATAAAGGCTGTTCCTTAAAAGAAAGAAAACGCCAAACTGTTTAACGCGGGGTTAACACATTCCCAAGGGAAGGCAATAAACAATCTTCAAGTGTCAAAAATCATTCTTATGACAGTCTTCCACCACAGAGAACCTCATAACTGAAACCACTAAGATATTTATGGCACTAGGTTTGTTGTCAAAACATTAGAAACATTTCAGAATGCTTATTTTTTGCAGTGGAAATAAACTGTTTTTCATCTTTGAAAGAGGAATCTATGACAGGTTATTTTCCATTGCCTGAGTTGAACAAATGTAGTTAAAGCTTCTTAATTTATGTCAATTTTGAAATATATTTTCCAGCTGAAGAACGCATGTGACTCACACATAAGTTACAATTAGTAACTAGACTTGCAAGCGTGTTAAGAGACACGGAAAAATCCCAAGCTCGCGATTTCTGCTTTTAGTCAGGTTTTGTTTCATACTGGGTCCGAACACATCCAGGGCACTAGGGGGACACATTTGCAGATCTCAATCCAAACAAACCTCTGGCTGCTTAAAGTACTTTTAGGTACTAGATAAACACTATATAAAATTTTGAAACCATCATGATTACAGAGACAACACCAGATTCTCCTTGGCTGTACACAGAATATCTAAGGACTAGAATTCCCACACTCTGGATGACGACCAGATGTCAGAACCGGAGCAACTTATTTTTTCTAACTGTATTCAAGGGACTGTGTGCTAAATAAGTAGGGCTTCCAGAAGCACTATCATACCGTCACTGTTTTAAGGCATGAGCATCCATCTATTAGGCCACAAAGTTACAGGTGATATTAAAGGACAAGCACAAGGACCCAGCTTTGTCTTCTTGACGTGCTCCACTGCAAGTACTTGATTCATGAAATGCCAATGAGGCTTGGAGAGGTCAGCGTGTGAAGGCACTGAATAAGCATCTGAGATAATTAAGATTTCAGCCTTCGAAACATGGACGGGAAGTGAACAGCAGTTAAGAAAATCAATAAGAGTCTTTTATTTGCAGTGACACAGATGTCTCAGTCAATAGAGCCTAATAGGCAGGCTTGATCGCAATGGACAGGCGCCTGCCTCCAAGGCTACCAAAGGGCTTCTTCTATAACAAACATTAAAACGCATTTATGTTGCTATTGAAGAATCGAGGACCCTGTAGGTAGCTTAATTTGCCAGTGTATGTTTAAAAGCACTATACTATTTCAGATGTGTCCATTTACTGGAATCAAAATTAGTGAGAAATGACTGGCCCGCAGGCCTGTTTGTCCCTCACTGGCTGGGTTAGGTCATGCAGCTTTAGATGGCCAGTCCACTAGGCCAACCAAACCAAGGGCTTCTCAGGCCCAGGATTTCAAACGCCAAAGGTCTGCTGTTACGGTGCTCCCCTAAAAAGCCAGCGTTCCTTTCAGGACAAAAGAAGGAGCCAAGGTAAGAAAGTAACAGTTTTTCCTCTTCTCCTCAAAGATAATGAAAGTGGCAGCCACCTCCGGACGCTGGGCCATTTCAACAACCCATGGGTTGACACACTTGTTCAGAACTGATTAACTTTTTTTAGACTGAGATGGCAGCAGGGTGGGTGCCTGGTACTTCAATCTGCTGGGAGTGAAACCCATTAGCACAGTTTGAAAAACGTGCTGCAAATTGCTCTGCCAATCAAATTAAGCCACTGTAATTCATTTATGACAAGAAGACATTCACAGGCTCTTTATCTGTTTATTAAGTGTATGGATACAAAAACTGGACAGTAATAAGTTACTGCTACGTGAAAATCTTAATATGTAATGACACCTACCTGGCCATTGGCTAATATTTTTTTCAGTTCAGCAGAAGACTTCTTTAAGCTGAAAAGGGAAGACATAATTTTTAATGGCAAGATCACTGACACCTCTGAACACTGTTCAGAATTCCAGACTACAATATGTCTTTGTTTTAGGTGAACACAGGGACTCCACACTTTGCATCCTTCTTCCTACATCAAACATTTACAAAAGTAACTGACCATATGGCAAAGGTATTAATAAAAATCCTGAACCCCTAAAGCAAGACGGAAGCCTCCAATCCCAATGAAGCTAGATTACCTTACGGATTACTTCAGTGACCTTTCCTGGCTATTCAGTCCTGCTGCCTTTGGGTAGCCTTTCAGTGGCTATTTTATGTGGGCTCTGGCATCTGCTAAATACAAAGAACTTAACGATGCACAAGAAAACAGAACTTCAAAAGATAAAATAGCTTAAGTACGGATCTTTTACTACCATTGAGAGGTACAATTCAGCTTGCTGGGAAGCAAATGTGCAACAAACAAATTCTGGGGCTCACTGGTTGTGTCATCTGGCACAAGTCAGTTACTTATCCTCTCTGAACCTCAATTTCCTCTTTCTGTCAAATGGGGGAAATATCAACTTTATAGAGTAATCAAGAAAATTAAATATTACAAAAAGCCCACACACACTGTAGATATTAAGTAAATTTCAACTGCTTTCTCTTTGCTTTTCTGTTCTATAAGTGGGAGACTCATCTTTCAGAGTTATTTAAGAAACATGAAAATGTTCTTCTCTGGACACATATGACTTGTAAACACTTACAGGAATGAGTTTAGGGAAAGTGGCTAGGGAACACTCTGAAGTCCTTCTAGCTTTATTATGAGTTATGCCCACAGATGCCCACCCAGTTAGAGTGGTGTACAAAACAGCATCTCATCTCATCAATGTTCTAATTGGAAATGTAAAGCTTGTTAACTGTATTCTTTTTTTTTTTTAATTTTTTTTAACGTTTATTTATTTTTGAGAGAGAGAGAGACAGAGACAGAGACAGAGACAGAGCATGAGCGGGGGAGGGGCAGAGAGAGAAGGAGACACAGAATCCAAAGCAGGCTCCAGGCTCCGAGCTGTCAGCACAGAGCCCGATGCAGGGCTCGAAAGAACCCACAAGCTGTGAGATCATGACTTGAGCCGAAATCAGACGCCCAACTGACCGAGCCACCCAGGGGTCCCTTGTAACTCTATTCTTTATCTATTCTAACCCTCTATTCATCTACCAAATCATCTACCATCTTCCCTCGTGCTAGTTACCTGTATAGATGCCTTTCTTTCCACCACACATTCCCCAAGACTGGGAGATCCCTGAGAACATGGACCACATCTAGATCACCTCTTTTCCACTCCCTTCCCATCCTTGAACCCAGCCAGGGACGTGGCACGTGCTAAGAATTTGATAAATGGTGGCCTTGGTTCTGGTTGTGATTTATTATATGGCAGTCACAGACACACATACACACACATGCATTTGGTACCTTGAGTAAGTTATACTTGATAAAGATCTCAGGCTTCATGTCTGACCACACTTGCTCTTTCAAGTTATGACTACTCTTCTTTCTAAATACTTCTTAAACTTCTGCTATGGTCAAATGCAGACTATGGAGCAACAGTCCCTACTTTCTCCAGATTTTACAAAACATGCCCTTAACCAAGGATTCTAACCTTTAATAATGTCCTCCCAAGTCTAAGAATTCATATACTGAAGTGGCAGTTAAGAATTTTGTAGAATGATAGGGCGCCTGGGTGGCTCAGTCAGTTAAGCGTCCGACTCTTGGTTGCGGTTCAGGTCATGATCTCACACTTTGTGAGACTGAGCCCCATGCCAGGCTCTGCGCTGACAGCCTGGAGTCTGCTTGGGATTCCCTCTCTCTCCCTCACTCTCTGCCCCTCCCTTGCTCGTGTTCTCTCTCTCTCAGAAATAAACGTTAAAAAAAAATTAATAAAATAAAATAAAAAGAACTTTGTAAAATGAGACTAAGGCAGAAATATGTATCAAACAATAAACTACCAAAATCAATCCAGTTAAGAAAATAATAATAGCAGCTCTCATTTACTGCATGATTACCATGTGCCAGGCATGGTGCTAAATGCCATTACTCATTATCCTGATTTATATCCTCAGGATATCCTCACAATAGCCCGTGGGAATAATTTATAAAGGAAACAAAGGTTCAGGCCTTGCTCATTCATTCTCTCTCTCTCTCTCTCTCTCTCTCTCTCTCTCACACACACACACACACACACACACACACACATATTTTTTCCCCCCTGGGGAACACTTAGACCCCTTGTATTCCCACAGATGACTCCCAATTTAACAGTTACAATTATTGTAAAAACAGAAATAACAAAACAATGTCTAGGGAATGTTTCTCCACAGATACTCCATTATGTCACACAACTTGAAATAATAACATTTTGATTCAATGCATTTACAAAGGACCTTTCATCCAAGAAGCAAAACGTGATTCCTTAATACAGCTTCATCAGTCTTCCTAATGCTGGAGGTAGATAGATGAAAGTTTAAGCATCCCAATTTTATAGAAGGAGGGAGCCAAGATATTTAGGAAAGGCCTTGACTTGGCAGTGGAACCTGCATTCAGTAATTATGGCCAAGGAACACCATGTGGATTAGTAAGGTCATTTTAACAGTCACCCACCTAAGGCAAAGACCACTTCATGCTTTGAAAGTAACAGAGGAGAATGCTGATTTCATCCATTATGCCAATGTCTGACTACCAACTTGGTCTCAATAAAAAAAAAAAAAAAATTTCTGGAAATTTCTTTGTGCCTCAGTTTACTCAGTATTTTGTTTATCTGTATAGTCACGGTGACTTAGATTATCCAAAAATCACTTTTCAAAACATCTTAAAATTTAAATGTGATGTTATTGCAACCTTGGTATGACACTTTAAGAGGGACACTGAGATATCTAAAGAAGAAGAAATGGGTGAGGAGACTAGAAATAAGGTATCAGAGAGGCTGAATGAGTTGGGAGAATTCAATTCAGAGACAAGACTTAGAGGGAATATAAATCTGTTCATCCACTCATTCATTCAAGCATTGTTGACCATCTCCTATGTGCCAAGCATCACACTGGGAATTGGGAATTCAATAATGAATATGCTGTAGTCACTGCTCTCCAAGAGTACAGAATTTGCTGGGGGACAGAAGCGACCGTAAGACAATGTGCTAACTGCCACAGTAAAAGCAAGCACCAGGGGATTGGGGAAATTATAGAGTGGGTACCTGGTGTTGACTACGAGGTGGGCAATCACCAGGGGTGGTTTCCAGAAGAAGGTAAAGCTCTGTTCTTCAAATCGGCCAAGGTTGGCCAGACTGAAGGTGAAGAAGGGGAGGAAAAGAGGAGGAAAGCAGGAAGGGCCAGGAGTGAGAGGAAACATGATCCACTGAGGGCTCCATGCATTCCTCAGCAAAGCTGGAATGTCAAGCAGGAAGGGGTCAAGTGGGCAGGGAACTTAAATGTGAGAGCCCATTGCTCACCTGTAGCCAAGGTTACACACTGTCCTGAAGGTTTTAAGGAGGAGCAGTCAGCCCTAAAGGGGGAATGATGGGCTCAGAATGCATGTTGGCAAGATCACTGTGGCTGCAGCATGGAGGAGGGGCTGCACATGGCAAGACTGTGGCTGTGGCTGTGATCTACAGAGCCCAAACTGCCTTGGCAGCAACGGGGGTATTGGCCAGTGGACAGACTCCAGCATGACAGAAGGCAGGCCTACAGGTGTAGGGACTGACTAGATGTGGCTCTGAGGGAGGCCCAGCAGGCAGTGAAAGATGACCAGCAAGTTAGCCACTGGGTGGGTGTGGGAGAATTTGCTGAGACAGGAAACCTACAAGTAGTATGTTTGGAGGGAAGACGATGGGAAGAGCTACCTAGAAGAGGGAACAGCCCTGCTCTGAGGGCCAAACAAAATCTTTATAAGCGGGTGCTAAAGGGAGACCCATCTTGGCTCATGACAAAGAATGTTCTAAGACAGAGCTATGTGAAAATGGAAGGGGCTGCCATGGCCAATAAAATGCATTCACGCTGCGAGGGATATTCAGGAAGTGCCTGGATGACCATTTGGCAAGGGCTGGGGAGTCAAGCATCGAAACAGAGCTGGATTAGATTGGTGCTCCTCTGACTCATTCTCCACAGCACAGGCAGAGGGTCTTTTATAAACAGAGCCGGACATCTGATGCTCACCAATGACAATACAAAAACGAAAACTAAAACAGAGGGCCCTGCCGACGTGGCCCATCCTGTCCCCTTCTCTCTGATCACTCCAGTGTTCTCCCCTCTCTCCACACTCGCCCAATCAGTACCCCTCCCTGGGCTCCAGCCAGACTGGCCTACTTATGAACACACCGAACAGGCCTTCCACAGACGCTCTCCCCTCCCTGTGAAATGCCCTTTGCTGGCTCTTGATGTGGCTAGGCCCTTCCCATCCTCCAGGCCTCTCAGAATGTCACTCTCCTCCGGAGAGTCTTCCCTGAACATGCTGTCTAAATCTAAACACATTCCTGCCCAGTGCTCTCTCTCTCCAAAACCTGCCTGCTTCCTTCATAACACTAATTATAAAGTGTGATTGTCTGTATTTGTTTGGGTTTTTTTTCCCCCTGTATGTCCATTAGATAGCAAGCTCTAGAGGATAAGGACTACATTGTACTTCTCGTGCATAGGACAATACCTACTCAACAGGTGACACTCAATAAATACTTTTGATTAGTTGTCAACGTGGGACACAGAACATGGCCAATGCAGGGTGGCATATTAGAATCTATAGCAGGTCTCTTTCAAACTGCATTCCTCCCATAACAGAAGTCACTGCTGGAGGAGACCACCATCACTAGGTAGGAGGCTGTCACATCCCTAAGGAAAGATACTACAACAAAAGGCTGAGAACTATTAAATCAGATAGTCTCCAAAATTCTGTCCAATGTGAAAATTTTATGATACTCTGTGAATATACACTGTAGTTCTTTAAAAACCAAGCTAATTTCCTCCTATAGTTAGAGCCAAATCTCAGAGAACTTGAAAAGTTATCCTGCCCTTCTATGCCTTCCCATTTTTTTTTCAACTCTGTCTTGCTTTTTATACCATGATGAAATGGAACCCAAAACACCAGAGAAAGTCCTTGTTTTTCCTCATGGCTCATGATGGGTCTGTCTGAACAACAACTTTTCTGGAAATAGTGGTAAAATTAAATGCCCAGCCTTCTAAATGGGCAGAAAACATGAATAGACACTTCTCTAAAGAAGACATCCGGATGGCCAACAGGCACATGAAAAGATGTTCAACGTCGCTCCTTATCAGGGAAATACAAATCAAAACCACACTCAGATACCACCTCATGCCAGTCAGAGTGGCCAAAATGAAGAAATCAGGAGACTATAGATGCTGGAGAGGATGTGGGGAAACGGGAACCCTCTTGCACTGTTGGTGGGAATGCAAACTGGTGCAGCCGCTCTGGAAAATAGTGTGGAGGTTCCTCAGAAAATTAAAAATAGACCGACCCTATGACCCAGCAATAGCACTGCTAGGAATTTATCCAAGGGATACAGGAGTACTGATGCATAGGGGCACTTGTACCCCAATGTTTATAGCAGCACTCTCAACAATAGCCAAATTATGGAAAGAGCCTAAATGTCCATCAATTGATGAATGGATAAAGAAATTGTGGTTTATATACACAATGGAATACTACGTGGCAATGAGAAAAAATGAAATATGGCCTTTTGTAGCAACGTGGATGGAACTGGAGAGTGTGATGCTAAGTGAAATAAGCCATACAGAGAAAGACAGATACCATATGGTTTCACTCTTATGTGGATCCTGAGAAACGTAACAGAAACCCATGGGGGAGGGGAAGAAAAAAAAAAAAAAAGAGGTTAGAGTGGGAGAGAGCCAAAGCATAAGAGACTCTTAAAAACTGAGAACAAACTGAGGGTTGATGGGGGGTGGGAGGGAGGGAAGGGTGGGTGATGCGTAGTGAGGAGGGCACCTTTTGGGATGAGCACTGGGTGTTGTATGGAAACCAATTTGACAGTAAATTTCATATATTAAAAAATTTAAAAAAATTAAAAAAAAAACTGTTGAAAAGGAAATTATCAATAAGAAAAAAAAATAAAATAAAATAAAAAAATAAATGCCCAGCCTTCTTTGACCTGAGCATAACAAGTGACCCTCAGCCCCGGGCCTCCACTAAGCTACAGGTATCGCCTGGCAGGGCCAAGCCCTAGAATGAGAACTAAAGACCTACCCCTTGTGACCACAAGACAGAGGATCCGCTAGTGGATAACGTGGTTGAGTGCATTTTAAGACAGAATGAATTGTTTAAGAAGAAAACACACTTTAAAAGTAGTGTGCTCACAGCAGGAAAGCTGGTAAGTAGATACACTGACACCATAATAAAGCAATCAAGGAAGCGACTTCTGAAGAGGACACAGGAGGGTAAAAAGAGAGTCAGAAGGAGAGACTTTAAATTACCTACAGTTAAAGCCCTCTGGCAAAAGAACCAGGACTCTGGGTTAAGGAGGCGGACAGAAGGAAGAGGAGAAACCTAAACTATACCTCAGCCAATAAACAGCTGTGTGATACTGGTGACAGCTCTACACTTAGAAAAGCCTGGGACAGAGTGGAAGGGTCTTCTGGCTCAATGCCGGCTTTCCAGTCACCAGCGTGAACAGGTACACCCAGAGAAATCGCCTCCACAGCATCATCCTCAAGTACAGTAATGTGAGGTGCACTCGCTGAATAACTGAGGGTATAACCCAAACGACCTAGAACTCTATCAGCTTGAGCAGGTTGCTCCTTCCACTCGAGGACCGTGATGATCGGAAGCAACACTCTGAAAAGGCACTCAAGTCTTTGGTATCCCCACAGCAGTGTAGGGTACTGTTAGCATGAATGAGTGAAAATTATCTTCCTTCTGCAATAGCTTCAATGTTCTGTATGACCAAAGATACAAGAAGAGCAACATGGCTGGTCAATTTAAGTTCCACCACTTCGCTCTCTCCCTGCCTCTTTCTGGTGAAGAGGTCAGTGGACAACAATGCTGCCAAAAGACAGACAATCAAGAAAAAAATGGTAAGCGTTACACAATTTACCCAACCAGATCGTCAAGGCACGGAAGGCACTGAAGTCAAAGGCACTGAATTCTCTGTGAAAGTTGAAGACTGAAGGCACACCATTCCACAGACCAAAATTATTAGTTTAAAATGCCTCATTCCATCTTCCTCGGTGAGGTCCTTTCTCTGCAGTCAACACGTAGCTACAGTTACCCAACTGGTCAAATTTCTTCTTAGCCACATACACATTCGTATGGTCTTATAGAAGAGAGGTGTCATCCCACAAGCCTCATCCCCACCCCCAGCTCTGTAGGTAAGCATGTTCATGGGCACACTTCACTTGCTTGCTCTCACCTATTGCTTGGAAGTGAATCCGGGACAGCTGGGCTGCCGTGTTGAGAGGGTCCAGCCCGGGTATTCACCTACAAGGAAAGAAAGAATCTCGATCAGTCTTGTGTTCCGAGGACACAGTTCCAATTAACCTATAATTTGCCACAAATTTCTCATTTCACTATGAAGGTTAATTAGCTTGTTGCTAGACAGACCCACGGTTGGAGTCTACTCGGTATATAGGTTACAGAACGGTACAACCCGTATGTTACATAATATACTTTTCCTGTTGTTATTCAAATACCTAAATGGTGTTGAAATAAAGGAGAGATAAATGGGAAAATTGCAATTCACTCTCCAGAACTGAATTCAATTCACTGTTTTGTTTTGTTTCATATACAAAACAATATGTTCAAAAAAGAACATGAAGAATACATCCCGAGGTTAGTAGTGAACCTCACGTTTTCATACCCTTCCAGCTCTAAAACCAAACAGAACACTGCAGAATGTTTCCTATTCACTGAAAAACGAGGTCCAAATAATTAATTATAAAATGCTTGAATCTAATACAATAGCCAGCTTTTCTTTCAAATGTGAAGCTGCAAGCAGAAATCCAGAATTCAAAAGACAAAGAACAATGAAAAGACATCAAATAAATATATGTTTCTAGCATAAATATGTCAAAAGAAGAGGAGGGTATTCTGTGTGCAATATGCTTAGGTGCTTAATTAATCACTGAAATGAACTCTGTATTTTCACGCAAATAAATCTTTGTGGACACCAGTGCTCAGAATCATCCTGAAGAAACGGATCCACAAAATGATTCAAAATACTAAAAAAAAAAAAAAATGTGTCCCCCAAAAAGCCTTCTATCCAAATATGTACACATATTGAGAAAATACTACAGATGAATCCCCCTCCGCATCCCCTTTGGAAAAAAAAAAAAAAAAAAAAAAGGATCGCTTGTCAGAGCTTGAGAAAGTGCAGTTTTATTTGACATTTCAATAAGTGGAACACAGCATTACAAATCCATCTAACTTTACTGAAACAATTATTGAAATTCGTACCTTCAGGCCATGTATGTTCCGTTCCCCAGGAGGCTTGCAGGCTGAAACAGTAATTGACTAAATTGTAGAACACATCAGGGCCATTTACAAATTTGCTCAAAATGAATCGTTTAAAAAGAAATGAGGGTGACACCAAAATTAGCAGAGAGAAATGATTGAAAAGTGGCTCCCAAGACCCAAAGTGGGAATTATGAACCAAGGTTTTTAACTTGCAGGAGTGAGCATTTATAAATGCAAAGAGCTTTCTGACACCACCTCATATAAATTCCAATTTCTGCTTAAAACATATAAAAATCAAGTTAACTGAGCTAAAATGATTAGATTCCTTTCATAATTCAAATTTCTGCAATCTTTCCTCAACTCTATTACATTGTATATCTGCTATCACTTAAACTACTTTGAAAATAGCTAGGGTTTTTTCTTTGAGGGGGGATGGTGGGAGGTTGGAGAAGGGTCTCTTAATGCCAGAAAGATGTTCAGAGACTCTAAAATGGAATATTCAAGTTTGAATACCAGTTTGCACAGCAATAATTAGTCAAATTTGTTAAAATACAAGGATATCACTAATTTTACTGCATTTTTTGCAAATCTTGACATCTTCTAATATTTAAGTCTAACGATAGAGCAGTGCCAGGAAAAATATTAATTTCCCGACACCACCAGGATGTACAGGTTAGTACTCTTCCAATTCAGCAGATGCTTCTTCATCAAATGTTAGAAATACAAAAGCGTCCTGCCCATTTTATAGGCTGCTTCCCTCTGAAAGCTATGGGTGCCCTGCATGTTGTATGTTGAGGGACTGTCAATTTTGATTGATTGTTTGGAAAGGATGAATTTGATTTTTTTTCCTCCTCCCTCGGATGTACATGTATTTCTCCTCTGTTTCTGACAACAAGAAATAAAACTGTTTAATAAGAAGATGTGGGTAATAATTACAAAGCGTATCAATTGTTTTAATTGTGTATATTTTTAGTACATTCAAATTTATTATGTTACTCTCCTAGAAAATATATCTAAACCTTAATAAAGAATTTTTATTTTTCTAAAATACATCAAAATTAGGACTCCAAATCTTTTCTCCATAAAATGGAAATTAACTTTTTGAACAAAACAAAAGTCACATACATTTGATGCCTGATCCTTGAGGGAACATTAATACTTCCTAAGACAACACTTCAGAGTATTTCCACTTAAGAACCCAGTACATTCACAAATTTCATTTAATAAGAAAGTGGCTAAGGAATCAGAGACAGGTGTCAATCTTACCTATTACCTAAACATGTGCCTCATTACTCAACTGGCTTCTCAAATCTTCATGACTGGAAATCTAAACAATATTCAAAAAAACCCAGTAACCTCGTATTTCCTAAAGTTATGGAGTCAGAAGCTGCATAAAGCTAGAAAGTTTTCATAGTTACCAATATTTAACATATCTTTTAACTACAGGGAGTATAGCAATGAGCTGGGAGTTACCATCCAAGGCAAATGTCTTACTTGGAATGAGAACACCTGAGGTTAGAACAAAATCGTTTTCTCCTATCTTTCTCACTTGTTCAGTCTAGAGATTCTTTGTAGCATGGGGCTTGACTGAAGAAACTAAGGTCTGGGAGGCCTCTAACCAACTAAGTATTAACCCAGTCAATCTGCCCAGTATGTCTATATCTTAATTGTCTAAGTTTGGGTAATCACATTTACCTATATAAAATATAGGTAAGTCAGAGTAGAGTGCCTGGGGGGCTTGGTCAGTTAAGCATCTGACTCTTGGTTCAGGTCAGGTCATGATCCTGTGGTTTTGTGAGTTCGAGCCCCGCACTGGACTCTGTGCTGGCAGCATGGAGCTTGCTCAGGATTCTCTCTCTCCTCTCTGCCCCACCCCCACTCACATTGTCTCTGTCTCTTTCAAAATAAATACATAAGCTTAAAAAAAATAAAAATAAAATATAGGTAAGCAAAAAGCAAGAATACAATAAACAGAGTCGTACAATAACATCCAAGAAACCATAGAGATAGGGAGACTGAATCTCATATTTAAAAAAATGTAAATATGGGGGCACCTGGGTGTCAGTTAAGTGTCTGACTCCCGGTTTCGGCTCAGGTCACAATGTCATGGTTTGTGAGTTCGAGCCCCATATCGGGCTCCGTGCTGACACTGCAGAGCCTGCTTGACATTCTCTCTCTCCTGCTCTCTCTGCCCCTCCCCTGCTCACTCTCTGTTGCTCTCTCAAAAATAAATAAATAAACTAAAAAAAAAAATTTTAATATGGCCTGGAAGAACTTTATTTAATAATTTATTAGAGCCTAATAGGTCTGTTCTAGGACTACATGCGACAATCATATCTCATATACTGTCTTCTTTTAAGTATCTTCTCCCTACAATGTACTATTCTCTACACTCTTACCAACCCCCTGCACACTGCCTCCAAGCACACTCCATGATTATTTTCATTTATATGCCCTTCCACTTTAAGCAAATTATAATTTAAACAAAATTCTTACTCAAAAGGTATACTAACCACTTAAAGCTGTTGTGGACTCTGAAATTATTTAATCTCTCTGAACCTACATATTCTCATCCATACAATGGAATCAGTAATACCTAATAGAAATGTCAGAAAAATGAGAAATGATAACACTTAAAGGAATATTACTGCCTGAACAGAGCAGATGTCTAAAAAAAGGTTGTCACTGCCATGAGAGATGGCACAATGGTACAGACAAGAAGACTGAAAAGGACTGCTCATGAAAGAAAAGAAAAAAAAAAAAACTTTGAAAGATTTTGGATGAAGAAGAGTAAATCTTTTATTGGAGGGGGAGAAAAAACAACAAAGACCCAGAGCATTGGAACTATGATTTTCCACGTTACTGTACTAGAGTTTGCTATAACAAAAGAGCTATTATGTCAAGTAGGGAAACAATTAATGGAAATTTTCCGCTGGTAAAGTATTCTTGTGGAGAAACAATTGTGAAACTTGCCCAATTCTCCCATCGTTGAAAATAACAAGAAGCAATCTGCATCCTTGTCACTGGCCTAATGCACAGAAATGGCAACATTCCTTTTTCTTTTCTTTTTTTAATTCATTTTTAGTCTTCAGGTACAACAGAATTGGATTAATCTTAATTTTTGTTTCACAGACACTATCAATGGCCCCATTTTGTTACTTACTTAGCTCTTTAATGCATTATCATTAATAATGTACTAAGTACTCCCAATCCCACTGCCCACCTTAACACTAGAAAAGCATTACCCTTGAACCCAGACCTTCTTGTGGGCTGGCCACATCAGCTGCCTTTGGAGATTTGATCAGTGTAAATTAGAGTGTACTGGTTAACTGAACCATTCAACTTCAGAGAGTTACAGGTAATGAAAGTCTAGAATGGTTAATTGAAAAACCCATACCACGATTATCTGTACGGTATCAGTTGACAAAGAGAAGATTATTTCTTTTTTTTTAATTTTTAATTTTTTAATTTTTTTTTAATATATGAAATTTATTGTCAAATTGGTTTCCGTACAACACCCAGTGTTCATCCCAAAAGATGCCTTTTCAATACCCATCACCCACCCTCCCCTCCCTCCCACCCCCCATCAACCCTCAGTTTGTTCTCAGTTTTTAAGAGTCTCTTATGCTTTGGCTCTCTCCCACTCTAACCTCTTTTTTTTTTTTTTTTTTTCCTTTCCCCTCCCCCATGGGTTTCTGTGAAGTTTCTCAGGATCCACATAAGAGTGAAAACATATGGTATCTGTCTTTCTCTGTATGGCTTATTTCACTTAGCATTAAGTTATTTCTAAAAAAGTTGGAGCATTTCCTTATCTGCTCCATCAGTTAAAAAAAATATGAATTCCAAGTGGGGCAAGGTATCATGCGTGAAAGACTTAATGGTTTACATAATTAAGCTGTTCTTTTTTACTATGATTCAAAAATTTTTAAGTTTATTTATTTATTTTGAGAGAGTGTATGCATACGAGCGTGCATGTGTGCAAGTGGGGGAGGGGCAGAGAGGGAAAGAAAGAGAATCCCAAGCAGTCTCCCCACCGTCAGCCCTGAGCCCAATCGACGTGGGGCTCAAACTCATGAACCGTGAGACCCGAGCCAAAGTTGGATGCTCAACCGGCTGAGCCACTGAGGCGCCCCTACTATTTTTCAAATTTTGAGGAAACATTAATATACAGTTGATCAATCATATCAGATAGGCGGCTAGTACTGCCAATCTAAAAGAAAAAAAGGAATATTAATTGACTTGGTGATTCACCAAAACTTACTCTCATCAGCTAATATGTTTTGGAGACTTGACAATTAAATTCCTATTTATGAAGATTTTCCATTATTTGGAAAATGTCACCCCAAAAAACCAAGGACTAAACATTATCAAAATTTCTCTCCTAAAACCCCACAGTACATCTTCGCTTCTGCACTAGCCGAAAGCTTTCTCCTCAACAGCAGCTTTGGCTACCATCATGAGCCACAATTTATAAATATCCGAAATTAAAGTCATTCATTTGCCTTGGTTTAGAAACCATGTGGACCCCCAAAGAGTTCTTTAAGCGAATGTAAGTATGTACTTCAAAAACAAAAAACAATCTAGTTAGTTTAATTTACTCTAGTAAATTAGATATTTTATCTGCCATAACTATAATACAGCCTGCAATCCCCACGATAATGAATACTTCTTTTGTTTTTTCAAATTAAGAGCTAAACATCATGTTATGTGCATTTAAACCTTTGGAAAACATAACTGTTGATGAAACAGTTTACTGAAATAATCATTGTTGATTAGAATTTGTTCAACATTACCTCTTGGAAATATCTGCAGAGGCTCTATTAACTGTCCATTTACTTGCTGTTCCATTACTGTGGAATAATACTGCAAAGAGATTATAGAAAGAGATTACTCAGTAATGTATGAATACTGGAACAGACACTTATGGGTTGTTTAATTCATAGTACTTTTGTAAATTGCTGGTATATACATATCAGCCTTGAGAATACTTTGTCCTATTTGCACATAAAAACGACTATATTCAGCATTGAAAGTCCAGTATAATGCTGCCCTCCACTTTGTCGTTTGTTTTTAAAAGTAAAAATGTTGATTAAGAATTTACTATTTGATTTCAAGAAATATTTTGAAAATGACATGTATTAAAAATGACACAAAAAGCTTTTCAGTGGAAACTTCTCAAATTGCTTCTTGTTCTTTTCTCTGGGTTTTGCAAAGCAAAATGAAGACACTTCCCACCTAGCCTGGACCTGTGTGCCCGGCAGATCAAACATTATACATATTTGCGTTAAAAATGTACACACAACAGGAATCTAAATCATAGACTGTGGAAAAAGCAAACAAGGTATGACCTGTCCAAAGATGACAGGATTAATATGACAGAAAGGTAGCTCAGTTTTAAGCAAACATACCTTTCATGCTTCAGTCTTTTAAACACTTTAGCACAGATCAAATTTCACTTTAAAATTCTGGGCACAAAACATAAAGTTCCAAGTGAAAAAGCCTTCACACTCCTTCATAAACACAAATTCATTCACCAGGTTATATTATGGTCTGATTCCCATTTTCCTTAATCTGCTAATTGGTGAGCATATGTCCACCGAACCTGGAGACGGCTTCTGTGCCCTCACTTCTTTTACCACGTGACAAATAACAAAGTAGAAAATGTCAACGATGAAAACAACTGATTTTGTGTTTTGTGGCTTGTCACACACGGAGCAGAACTCTCCTTTCATTCTTGCTGTTTCTATATTAAAACCACATACACGTTATGTAACTGCCACATTTGGGAGACATTCTTCCTTGATAATCATTACTTGCTGACATTCCAAAAAAGTCTTCTTTAGAAGACACAGACACATCTTCCTAGTGCTTTTACGTACGTTAAAATCATTACAAAATCAAGGGTTTTGTTTCTGTTTTTGTTTTTTTACAAAATAAAGGGAATTATGTGATTCTACATCATCTTGGGAATCACAAGTTAACAACCTAAGGCTCTTTGTCCTGAAAACCAACAAAGTGAAGTGAATTTTTGATAGCTGTGGGCTGATACAAGTGTATCCTCCTCTCCAAGGGCTTTCAAACTGTAAAGGAAACTGATCCTCTCCTTCTGTGGACGTAGAAGCCTAGATACACACGGCATAAACATGTGTGACACACGCTCTGGAATACATACCAAGGCGAATGTCATTCAGGAGACTCTATTCCTTAAAACCACAGAAATAAACCGCTCGCCATTACTCAAACAGTGATGACAAGTAAATGAAATATCAATCATGTAGGCTGTCAACCTTTTGGGACAGCAATAACTGTTAACAAGTAGTCTGGAAAAATTGTCCAAAAATGACTTGTCCTCGGCACACAAGTATTTGAGGTTTCCATGGAAAATTAAGATGCCAGTGGCTATTTGGAACATTGCTCAGGTATTCTTTTTAATGGGAAATTTGCCGGTTATTGATCCACAGCATGTACCCCCTTGGTTCTGGAAGGCTGCAAGCAACTTTCCAATCAGTGGCTGTCAAAAAAATTACTGCCTTTTTATACTGATACAAGACAACAGCAGTGGCAGTGTTCTCCTATAGTTAATGCTTTTCTTTAATTAACTGCTATGTACAATAGGTTAGTAATTTCAGTTACTACTTCACTACAGTCCTAGAAATCAAGACGAATAAAATATCTTTATGCTTTGTCTAACAAATTAATTATAGAGTTGTCTGAAACTGGTGCTTGGGGTCAAGTTTGAAAACAAATAACCTCAAACGTAAAGGGTCAGAACAGGTGCAATGCATTTTTTCCTACTATAAAACCTTGCATGCATGAAATTGACCTGTTTTCCAACTTTATTTATTTGCCTCCTAAAATAAATAAATAAATTTGGTTTCCCTTTCATTTCAGACCTGTGCCAAATCAACTGGCAAACTATACATACGTTTATAACCATTGCACACATTTTTCGGCCACGTATAACCATCTCTTTATGCTACCTTTAACACAGTCACAGTAATGATATTAAGTGTGCCACTTGCCAGTATCTGTAAAGCAAGTAGTTAGCATTTGCTTTTTGTTTCCCACAGTTCTTCCAAATCCAAGGGACATTTTTTTTCCTGCTGAAATACTGGGTTTGATCTCTGTTTGTATTAACAGAGAATCTTGTGATCCATACAGCAAAGTAATTCAGCATCAGAAGCACACCGTAAAGGGTGGTAATTAAACCCACGGCTTGGGCCCACTCCAGACAAGCAACTCTGAGGAGCAGGCCCTGTGAGGGCCAGGGTGGGGCTGGCAAAGAGGCACCAGGCCTAAGAGCTCAGGCTGCCACATACGGAGCGTTCTCGAAGGGACGAAGATATGGCACGGGGCCACGCATACCTCCCGGCCCAGAGCAGTCCTGACAGGCCGTGTGTGCGCCTGTGCTGCCCAGTGAGACGAGCAAGGCACTTGGGGGACTCACAGGGCCCCGATGTGGGGAGTGGCCATTCCCCAGCACATAAGCTGGGCAAGGAAATAGTCGCCGCCCCTCGGATTACGAAGATGCTACACAGCCAGAGGAGTGCCAGGAGACTCACTTGAGGGGCAGACGGGCTAGCACTGAAGCTGGGGAGCAAGGGATTTCCAGATCCAGGCAATCTCTCGGTGTTTTTAGATATTCTCCTTTTAAAGAGAGCCTTTCCAATTTTGTTCTCAATAGTGATAAAACAAGCAATGACTTCTAACAGTCCAAACCAAATTGAAGAAGGAAACCCAAACAAATAAAAAGCTAAATCTTACATGCCAAGATACTTAAAAAAATTTTTTTTAATGTTTATTTATTTTTGAGAGAGAGACAGTGCAAGCGGAGGAGGGGCAGTGAGAGAGAGGGAGACACAGAATCCGAAGCAGGCTCCAGGCTCTGAGCTGTCAGCACAGAGCCCGACGCGGGGGCTCCAACTCACAAGCTGTGAGATCATGACCTGAACTGAAGTCAGAAGCTTAACCAACTGAGCCACCCAAGTGCCCCTATGCCAAGACACTTAACATGGCTTGGACAGCAAAGTAACAGTGACCATTTTAACATTAATGGGGGCATAATCTGAAGCTATCCAAATAACTTCCTAAACGTAATCTTTATAATCCTATCCTGGCTCTTATTATCCCTAACACAGAGCTGCATAATAGCAGGTGTTCAATAAATATTTACTGACTGAAATAGGGTCTAATTCTGATTCTGCTACCTAACCCTTGTTTCCTCCAAATGAGAGTAAAGATAGCTGGTCCATTATACAGGGTGTCCGTGAAGTTCCAAACGCAACAGCAGCAAGAGAAATTTCTGAACGCACTTTGCCAACTGTAATGTATTCTTGGTGTTTGGGAAATTAAAAAGTGAACCTCTTACCATTGAAACAACAGCACTTTCTGAATAGAAGTGTTCCCAGTTAAAAATACAAAAATAGCTCTGTGTAAAAAGTACAAGATATCGTGCTCAGACTGAGTGTTTTCTGCTGGTGTTCCTGGCAGAATCCGTGACGTGCAGTAATTGCAGCAATAATCAATAAGCTAACGGAGTAAAAGATTAATCAGTTTTGTGATTGCTAACGGAATCTCCAGTACCAGACTCAGATTAGTTTGGGTCCCTCTGAGATGTTCCTCAAAATCCTTAAACAATTTTAATAAGGATGTGACAAAGTTTAGCACAGTTATCCAAAAATCTAATTAATTTGAAACAGAGGGCCAGATTCAACGAGGGGATAGCAAGTACAATTCTTGGCTTGTTTTGTTTGCAAGTTTATCAAACAGTGTTCCTATTTGTTATGAACCTAATTCTAATTCCAACGGCACAATTCAGTCAATAATTACAACATTTTTTGTCTTCATGGAAATCTGTCATATAAAAAGCTTGAGTTCCCAAACAGCACCGTTTCATTTTACAAGGCACAAGTTCTCTATTAAAAGAGAGAGAGACAGAGACATAGGGAGATATGCACACATACACAACCACTTATAGACCACCTACTGTGTACTAGGCTCAATACTAGCTATTTCTGTTTATTCATTTAATTTCTCACAACCCTATCCTGTCCTGGGAGTATCGTTCATAGATGAAACAAAAGGTTTATCGGTGAACAACAGCAACAAAAATACTTCTTTCGTGTACTCAGAACTCAAAATGTACGTTTACTATTTAAGAGTCCAAAGGTCAGTTACCTCTTATTTCTCATACCTCAAAACATTGAAAGAAATTGGGCTATTGGGCAGACTGCTGAGCTGGTGGGGAGAGTGGCTTCTTTAGTTACACCCTGTTTGGGTTCAGCCATGTGACCGATCTTTTCACACACTGGGGACACATGGCACCGCGCTGACGGGTGACCTCTCCCTCCCTCCTCAGCACCCCTTCTGGTTTTCCTCCTCCCTCTCTGCCCACTCAACTCAGTCTCCTGTAAGTGGTTCTTTCTCCTCCCCTCCTTTAAATGCTGGAGCTCCCCATGGTTTTTCATCAACCTTCTCTTCTTATTTTATACTCTCCTTGAGTTAACTTCAGCCACTTCAAAGGTTTCAATTACCAGAGGAGTCATTGAGACTAATTAGGAGCTGATGAATCACAAATCTTTATTTCCAGCCCAAATCTCTCTCCTAAGATTCGGAACATACCAAACTGGTTATCCAGAGGCCTCTCGAATTCAACAGGTCTCTACCTTTCACACCCTCCCTCATGCCCTAGACCCATCTTCCACCACCTGGGCTCCCTGTCTCGGTCAATGACATCACAATGACCTAGTTTCCCAAGCCAGATAGCTGCAGGTAAGCCAGACCACCTCTCTTTCCTTCTTCCCCATACTTAATCAACACCGGTTTTATTAACCCTACATCTTCCTAGCTTCTCAATTCCCCAAGGTTGGGCCCTCCATAGTCTAGCCCACCTTCTTTCCCAATCTCATGTCATACCCTTCCTGCCTCCCTGTCTGTTCTACACTGAATCCCAGGTAGCTCCTCCTGAATGCACCAGCTGCCCTTACACCTGAGCCTTTGACACACTGTTCTCTCTTCCCTGTCCCTTTGTCCCAGCTTACTCCATCCAGACACCACCTTCTTCAGGAAGCCTCCTCTGTCTCCAAAGCTACACCAGGTGCTCCTTCTTATGCTCACAGAGCACCTAACACTTAAGCATATTAGAGCACTTATCACTTTCCCTGGCAATTATGAGTTTTCATATCCTCCCACATTGAACACTGTTGGCTTTTTTGTTAATCTCCCTGAATGGACCATGGGCTCCTTGAAGGAATGAACTATATGTTCACTGTACCTTCACCACCTAGCATAGCACTTGGCCACATAGCTGCTATCCCATACGTATTTATAGTATAAAACTGGCTGTACAGGGGCGCCTGGGTGGCTCAGTCAGTTGAGCGGCCGACTTCGGCTCAGGTCATGATCTCGCGGCCCATGAGTTCGAGCCCCGCGTCAGGCTCTGTGCTGACCGCTCAGACCCTGGAGCCTGTTTCAGATTCTGTGTCTCCCTCTCTCTCTGATCCTCCCCCATTCATGCTCTGTCTCTCTCTGTCTCAAAAATAAATAAACGTTAAAAAAAAAATTTAAAAAAAACTGGCTGTACAAATAAGTGAGCAAATCAGTGAGTGATCTCAGGTCCTAGCTCTACATTTACTGGTTGTGTGACCTTAAGAAAGGCACCCACTATGTGCGTCAGTAGCCTCAGCTATAAAAATAGGGACAATACCTGCCTTGCTCACCTCGTAAAGGTATTAAGAAGATCAAATCAAAGGAAGCAGTATATGGGAAACCTTCTATAAAGTACCTGAAAATAATCTTGAAATAGGGCACAGGGCTATGAATCTCCCACTTCCAGGCAACAGTACATAGAAGAGAAGCATTCATAACAATAGGGTAACATAGAAACCCCTAAACAAGATAACTGTTAGACCAAGTACAGAGGTAGATTTAACTAACTGCTTATCAAGGCTGAGTCAGTGCCCCTCCCTTTCCCTCCATTACTACAGTACTATAAATAATAAAATATTTAAAAGGGTATTATAAGGAATCGTGTCTATTTTTCTTCTGGAAGTTAATCACGGGCAGGGGCCCTGTCTTGTGTATTTTAGTGTCTTGTAATACCTCTTGTATCTTGCAGAGGTATTAAACTGGAGTCTATATGGGCCTTAGGAGAGCCTTCAAATTCCTGAAATTATATGTGAAACACTGCATTGTGTCAATTTTCTGGGAAGAGAATAAACAACTTTCCTCACATTTTCAAATAGGCCTGTGTCCCTAAAAACCTAAGAAGTGACGCTGTACAGTGCCCAGCACTGTGCCTTACACATAAGAGTGCTCCACAAATGTTTACGGGAAGGAGGCAGACAGGAGCTGATAGAGACGTGGCAGCCCATTTCATTGCTCATACCTCCTAACTCACTCGGTGGCAAGTCTTAGATATCAAATCGCATCAAATCAGGTTTATACATTATTTTTCTATACACGTAACAGAACAGTTTCCTAAACCTCTCCTTAACATACCTTCTAACAGTACAGTGTTTCAACCTATGAGGAATAAGTATGCTGGTTTTTTCCTACTAATGATAAAATTTTCACATTCCTGTTCAGTCAATACTGCAAGCATACCCCATTATAGGTAGCTCAGTCAGTAATTACAGCAATAATCAATAAACTAACCAACTATTTGCAGTCTATAGTTAATTTATTAGTTTTCCCAGTGAAGAGCCCAACAACCTGAACTCTGTTAAATGGATACAAATTCAATTAGAACACTACTTAGTGCGTCCTCAGTTACACTTTCTTTTGGTTATTTCTTATACTTTACATTGAGAGGCTTTCCTTCTATGGACGCTGACCTCTTAGGAAGCACACAACTGCTCCAGCAGTCAAAAATAACATATAAAACTAATCTATTGGTTGAATACCAAATTAATAACTGCATTTACGGATCTGGCTTCAGATCCCCCCACTTCTCAATAGCTCACTGCCCTTGCCTTGAGGTACTACAACGTACACACGCTCTTCCTTGGACTCTAGACCAAGGGTCCCCACATGGTCACGGACAGATTAGATGATGAGAAAGAAAATCACAATGAAAAGTCTTACAGTGAAAAGGTCAACAGGGAACAACTCTGGGGCCTATTTATAGGCTAATGTTATTGGATGGATGCATTTATTAATGATTTGGAAGTGAAAAAGATAGTAAGTTGGCCACACTTAATGATAACACTGTTTGTTTTGAATAGTAAAACCGTAAAGGACATTAGGGAGCCCCAGATGGTCTTAACAGAGGTTTGGATAGCCGATGGCAGATGAACTTCAACTTGGCTAAGTTTAAGGTAATGTGTGTTGGCAGAAGGAGTTTAAATTTGTATTCAGCAATGGGTCCAAAACTTGTAGGAACCTCCTGGATGGAGCTTTCAGAGTCATCCACATGGTCAGCATGGGGCAGTGTCTACACTAACCTTTCATCTGATTTCTAGGCTGCAGCAATTCTGCTGCACTTCTAAAGAAGAAGTTTAAATACCGTAGTCCCCCCTTATCTGTGGTTTCACTTTCCATGGTTTCAGTTACCTGTGGTCAAAGGCAGTCCGGAAACAAATGATCCTCTTTCTGACATACTGTCAGAAGGTCAATAGTAACCTAACACTAGGTCACAACGCCTACGTCATTCACCTCACTTCATCCCATCATGTAGGCATTTTATCAACTCTTGGCATCACAAGAAGTGTGAGTATAGTACAATCAGGTATTTTGAGAGAGAGAGACCACATTCACATAACTTTCACTGTAGTATATTGTTGTTAACTGCTCTATTTTATTATTAGTTATTGTTGTGAATCACCTCTATGCCTAATTTTAAATGAAACTTTACCACAGATATGTATGCATAGAAAAGACATGGTATATATAGGGCTTGGTACTATCCACAGTCACAGGCCTGCACGGGGTGGGGGGGAGGGGATCCTGGATCTTATCCCCCACAGATAAGGGAATCTGCCACTTAAAACAGGATCATCAGGGGCGCCTGGGTGGCTCGGTCGGTTGAGCATCCGACTTCAGCTCAGGTCATGATCTCATGGTTTGTGAGTTCAAGCCCTGTGTCGGGCTCTGTGCTGACAGCTCAGAGCCTGGAGACTGCTTCAGATTCTGTGTCCCCCTTTCTCTCCGCCCCACTCCTGCTCTTGCTCTATCTCTCTGTCTTTCAAAAATGAATAAACATAAAAAAAAAAAAAATTTAAAACAGGATCATCAGGCCATGCAGGGAGCAGGCCAAATGTGACATTCTCTCACACTTTATTTAGCCATCCATTTCCAAGAATGCTTGATAAAGATCCAGCCTACTGCTCAACTTCTATTACTTTTTTAAAGTTCGTTTATTTTAAAAGAGAGAGACAGACAGACAGCACACGAGGTGAGGAAGGGCAGAGAGAGAGAGGGGAGAGAGAGAATCCCAACCAGGCTCCGCACTGTCAGCACAGAGCCCGGCATGGGGCCCAACCTCACGAACCACGAGATCATGACCTGAGCCAAAACTAAGAGTTGGACACTTAACCTACTGAGCCACCCAGGTGCCCCTCAACTTCTATTAAAAAATGAATCGACAGGGGCACCTGTCTAAGTCTGTTAAGCAAGCACCTGACTCTTGATTTCAGCTCAGGTCATGATCTCACAGTCATGAGATTGAGCCCCGCATCGGGGGGTCCTCCCTCTCCTTCTACACTTCCCCCACTTGTGCACTCGTGTGTGCACTCGCTCTGTCTCTTTCAAAAAAAAAAAAAAAGAATAAATAAAAAGGCAGGTGGGAATGAGTAAAGAACATATAATAAGTAACAGTAACAGAGAAACATAGAAAGAAGCAACTTGTTTTGAAATTTTCTATTACTTAAATTTATACCTTTTTGGACATATTGCCTAGATTGATAATTTATTGAATCTCTCTAACCCTACTGTGTTGTAGCATATTTACATTGATGTTTCAGATATATGTAGAAAATATCCCTCTTGTTTCCCGTAAGAATGGCCCTAAGAGAACAGAGGTTCCTTAAGAGCTGCCAACAAGGGCCTAGTCAACTGGGTATGCCCCAAAGCAGTCCGACTGCTAGAGGTCCATCATTCCCCTGCAGCCCACATCTCCTTTGAAGACAAGCTCCAAGCCAGAGCCCCCCCAAGGGGCTAACTGAGGTACCGCACGGCTCTACTGCCTCGCGCCAACTGCCTGGACACGGGACCCCAGAGGAACCAGACAGCCCATAGCCTACGCTGAGCCCTCCACGGAGATGAACTAAAGCCATGCTAATGACAAAACACTGGTGGTCCAAAGCACCCCAGAGTGCCCTGGTGGCACCCCCGCTGAGGCCTGCTTGTGCTGGCTGGAGATTTCCTTTGCTTCCAGAGCCACATAAGCCCCTTGTTCTGATGAAAACTCCAGTATGCTTCTGTTCCTCACAAGCAAAGATGCCCCAAGATATTTCACAACAGGGGCTAACGGAGCTAACTAAGCAGCTACCGCATGTTTGTCACTATTTCACAGGCATCCACATGTCCCAAGCAACACAGAGAAGGGAGTTAAAATAATCTGCCTCTGAACAAAAGTTTTATTCTTTGACTAGGATGAGAAAACAAGATATTATACAGCTTAGAGAATGTCATTTTTTAAGTTAAGAAAAAAAGAGTAATTTCCAAAACTATGTAATTATTTCCTTTGGTTCAGCTTGCTCACTGTTTGTACCACTTCCCCACCCTCCCAGGAGAACACGCTGCACGACCGTTGTGTGGGTGAGCCACACTTGTAGGGAGCCAGCCACTCACCGAAGACTGAGCTGATTTTGCTGGTACAAAGTAAGTTCAAAGCAGAGCCTACTTAACATGGAGCATATTGAAATGCACCAGGTGGAAAATGAGCTTCCAACCTCTTGGTCTTTGAAGAAAACTTCCCAACAGCAAAGGCCCTGATGCTGTTAAATGTTCAACTCCTAAGTGGGCAACAAATTTTGTGGTAAAACTCAGCCTATAGATACGGATGAAATCTTTAAAATTTCAAAAACCCACAAAGTATTTTCTACATTCCTATTCAAACTCAGGCACACTAACATTCCAGTAAACAGCATTCTTTTTTGATATCAGGAAAAAAGAAGTATTTGCAAAGCTTCCTCAGCAGGACCTCAATAGATGCCAAAACAAAAACATCATTTCAAACCACCAGGAGTAAAGACACTGAGAGTCTTCCCATTCACTGGCAACTTGACCTCCAACTGAATCTGACCTCTGTGGGCCTCATTTTCCTTATCTACAAAATGAAACAGTTGGACAAGACTTCTAAGGCTCCCTCCCTTCCATAGAGGCAATCTCCAAATTATATATACTTGGATAAAGCTAATCATATCCCAGTTTACAAGGTGCTACAGAGGTCAAGGAGTATTTTCCCTCATGGTACCCAACATCTAAAAAGGTACACTATGGTCAAGTATACCAAAGGGAATACTTAACACTCCAGTAAAACACAAGGTCTCTGCATAATAGGAGGCATTACAGTTAAACTTGTCCCATACTCTTCTGGCAACGTGGAAAAATGGTATAAAGAGACAGAATGGGCAAAATGAAGAAAATTACTCTTGTTAATACTGTGCTCCACTCATACAAGCCTCTCGGTATCGAGAGAACCGGGTGTAATAAATCCTGTACCAGACACAGGATTTAGCAGAAACAAGTATGAATCCATTTACAAACGCAAGATGTACTGCTGGGTTTCTTAATGAAAGGTCACCCAAAAGCAGAGGTTAACTTTAAAATAACCCCCTCCTCTAACCAGGTCTCAGTGATAGATAAAGCTTCACATGAATCAATAAACAAGGCCCAGCACTGCTGTTTGATGCTGAAAGGAAATGAAGCCAGCTCTGCCAGACAACGAATACAAAAAGACGGAAGGAGAGAAGCAACATTCCGTCTTTAATCTTCCCAGAAAATGAGAGGGGGAAACAAGAACATCAACAACAACAACAACAACAACAACAGTAAACCATAGTAAGGGAATATTTAACAAGGTCCTTTAAATAATTGGCAATGATCAGGTATTTAGTTTTCAGAATATGTAGGTTGGGTGTACTTTTTTTCCTAATAAAGCATTTCAGATTCTAATTAAAAAAATACTTTATGGAGGAATTAAAAAGATACAATAGTGTCAGAGGAAAAGCCATGATCCCAGAAGTGGAATATTCTAACAACATAACTTACAAGAAACTACGCTATAAAAACAGATTGTTGATTAACACAAACTCATAACAAAACGCAGAGAGCGATCACAATGGTGCTGTAATAACACTTGGCTGCTGGATTCTCTCAATACATTAAATATCTCCTTGGAGACCAAATTACTTTACATTTTCTTAAAAGACAATTTATTATAGCTTTGTTTTCTTCTCATTATCTCTTAAAAATATATCTAATGAAGAAAAGAATACAACTTCTAAATAACTTACATAAAACGGTACTAATGTGTGACAACAGACTTGGGTTTAATATGTTGGTTATTATTTAACAGCACACGACAACTTATTGTCATGACAAATCCTTACCACGATGCGATACTCTGTGTCACATGTATCAAAAACCACTGTATGCCATTATTATGGCACACATAAAATTAACAGCCTAAGGCTGCTAGCAATTTAAATAATTGATAAGTTTTCAATTAAAAAGGCAACATTTTCAGGTCTAATACGAAAATCTATTTAAATTACTGATAAAAACTTATGCTTCCGTTGGCCCAAAGCCAGAAAATGCCTGCATTCAAGGAAGAAGAAAGTAATTTTGTAAGTTCCAACCCAGACATTGCAAATTTTCTTTTTAATTCTATTCAGAGATCCAAGCTGTTTATTCATTTACCCTTTGTAATCAGTGAAAAAGAATGATTAAGGGATTTCTGGTAAACGTGTCTCTACTTTTGTTTTCCCTCTATGGATTTTAAAGAAATACTAAGGGGACTGAAAATTTATTAAATTTGACAAGAAAAACTAAGGTGCACTTTACAGAAAATATGTGCTCATCTCTCAGTATCTCCCCTATGCCACCACCCAGATCCTGGATTCAAAAATTTTTTCAGGGTCAAAATGAACCGAAAGAGTAGAGACCATGCAAGTTTTTCCTAACAGATCAGCGACTGAGGACTATCAACCAAAATCTTTTTTTTTTTTTTAATTTTTTAAATGTTTATATAGCTTTGAGAGAGAGAGAGAGAGAGCCAGAGCATGAGCAGGGGAGGGGCAGAGAGAGAGAGGGAGACACAGAACACGAAGCAGGCTCCACTCTCTATGCAGAGCCGGATGCGAGGCTTAAACCTACACTGTGAGATCACGACCTGAGCCGAAGCCCAACGCCCAACCGACTGAGCCATCCAGGCGCCCCTCAACCAAAATCTATTGTGACATTAGGCCCAAACGGTTCTCCTTAGGACAAACTGGAACCCAAAGGAATTTCAATCATAAGAACCAAGACAGATCAAAATGGCAGCCAACCAATGTTTTGTGTGCTTTTTGAGGAAGAGGCTCCCCTACTCTCTATTTTTTAAAGGTTTATTCAGAGCCCAACTCTACATAAACAGAACACATAAAGCGAACAGGATGGTAGGGCCATCTCAATAGATAAGAGGAAAAGGAAATCCATTTAGGCTTTAAATGACTTAAAGTTTATTATCTCTCTCAGGGATATTTTCATTTTCATTTAAAAAGATTTTGCTCAAACATTTAGAATCAGAAGACAAGAACATAAGTTGAAATTCTTTGAGGACTTCAGATTCCCGGCTATAAATATTTAAGTGAATTAATGAGAAAACCTGGACCTGATCAGCCAGACCACAATGCACGGGCCACTGCCGATTCATAAAAACGTCTTCACCATCCACTAAAAGTAAAGACTATTGGGGCACCTGAGTGGCTCAGTCAGTTGAGCATCCGACTTCAGCTCAGGTCATCATCACACAGTTCATGAGTTCGAGGCCCGCGAGGGGCATGCTGCTGTCAGTGCGGATCCCACTTTGGGTCCTCTGTCCCCCTCTTCCTTTGCCCCTCCCCCACTCTCTGTCTCTCTCAAAACTGAATAAGGATTTATTTAAAAAAAGAAGAATATTGAGGCGCCTGGGTGGCTCAGTCAGTTAAGCGTCTCAGGTCTGGATCTCATGGCTACAAAGTTTGAGCCCCGTGTCGGGCTCTGTGCTGAGAGCTCAGAGCCTGGAGCCTGCTTCAGATTCTGTGGCTCCCCCTCTCTCTAACCCTTCCCTGTTCATGTTCTATCCATGAAATATAAATAAGCATTAAAAAATTAAGAAAAACAATACAGAAGAATATCAGTTCACTATGTTGTACACCTGAAACTAATAGAACATTGTATGCTGACTATACTTCAATTTAAAAAAATAAGAAGAAAAAAAAATGTAATGTGTTTTACCTAAAACTAAATTTACTCACTTTATTATTTATTTTATTTTATTTTATTTTATTTTATTTTATTTTATTTTATTTTATTGTATCTTATTTTATTTTTAAGTAATCTCTACACCCAACGTAGGGCTTGAACCCACAAGCACACTCCCCCAACTGAGCCAGCCAGGTGCCCCTAAATTGACTCACTTTAATGGTCACCTTTACTTTTGAGATTATGCATTGCCCACCATTTCTAACCTTTAAATGACTCTATTTGTTAGTAAAATGATGGTTAACAGTAGGCAATTTTTATTAGTTTATTTTGTTAATGTGTTTATTTGGCAAAATAAAAGGTTACAATGCCAGTGTCTGCCCTCCAATGCGAAAATAAAAATTGATTCATTCACGAAATCCACAGATTTGGAGGTCGAGCTGGATGATTTCTTTCAGACTAAAAAGTGGCTCTAAAGAAATCTCAGAAACTTTTAAGTTTAAGGACAGTTACATAACTCTAATATTTTCCTACAACACAAAAATAAATACTGCATTTGAAAAAATAAGCATAAATCAAAAGGAATATCTACTACAGATAGCTCAACTAAGGTACGCCCTACACACAAATCATTCAGAATTTAGTAACGAGGATGACAGAAAGATTCCCACACTAATGTGCAAGGAGGTGGATGGGACAGAAACAGCATGAAACACCTTCCATAGCATGAGCTTTCGCATGAGGAGAGGCTGGACTTAAATTCCACATTCACATTCACGCTAGCTCTAAGACCTTGGGCATACTTCTTAACCATGGCTTCCTCAGCTAAAACGTAGGGATTGCAGTATCTACCTCACAGAGTCATTATTAAAACCAAAGAAAATAAAATACGTTAGGCATCTAGTATATATATAGTAGGCACTTAGAAACAGAAACGATTATCATCACTGTGGTCACATGCAGTAACATTTCTCACAAAGCACAATTTGTCAGATCTTCCCAAAAGAACGCTTTTGAAAGCACACCTTTGCGTGTGGTTATGTCAGAGACATAATAAAAGTACACTGATGTCAGCAGTGTACTCTCTGCAATGGATGTATGTGAAAAAACTAGAACCCATCTGTACGTGTGTGTTTTCTAAATATAAGCATGTCACATTCTCAGGAGAGTTAGCCGATCTATCAATACCAGTGCTAGACATTTCAGCAGACAACCCTACTCTGCCCTTCAAGGTACTGATGAGCCCTGCTCTAAATTCTCCGTGCACAAAGACTCTCAAGTAAGTTAATGGGAAGTCAATGGGAAATTGACTTTTCCTACTCTGTGCTGGTCTGAATGCAACGCTCTGTTAATCATGCCATCCTTCTTGTTCTCTTTCCTCCTACCCTAAATTAAAACTATTGGCGGAAACCCATACAGATATTTTACAGTTTTCATCACAATGAAACAATATCCTGGTTGAAGTTGAGGTCCATCAAAAACCTACAGCCTCACTGCTGGCTAAGATTAGAGTCTCACTGACCAGCAAGGGCCCTGACTCCATCATTTCCACCAGAATACTACTTTGCATTTGTATAGAAACTTTTAACTTTCCAAAGGGCTTTCACATCTATTATCCCATTTGATCATTACAATGACCCTGTGCAGTAGAAAGGACAAGTATTATTATCCACAATTGACAGATGAGGCAACTATAGCACAGAAAGGTTAAGTGATTTGCCTAAGGCCAGCAAGCCAGAGAAGAGCAGTGGTCTCCTGACTTCGGGTCCAGTGCTCTTTCCACCAGGCCACTAGAGAAGGTTTTGTAAACAGATTACAAATTCAGATAAAATAGAAAAAAATGAGTAAGAGGAAATAAAACAAAATAAGAAGACAGCATAAATCAGGGCTCAGAAAAGCAATGCCCTTTCATCATAGCTGGGTTTGTCAAGCTGAGTATTAAAGTTTTAGAAATATACCCTTTTCTCTTGTTTATCTACTTCAGTCCTGAGACAAACACTAATGCAAATGTTCACTGAAATTTGAAACATAAAAGTCATTCAGTATATATTCAAATCACTTTGAGTCAGTAAGTAACCCTATTCATTCTGGGGTGGAAGAAAGAGGGAGGGAGGAAGAGTTATTTTAGTGCATAAAATAACTGAGAATACATTTTTAAACCGTGTATCCATACCAAGCCTGCAGCTACATTATAACCATAGTCTGTTTGGAAGGGTGAAAGATCTCCAGTTGAAAGTAGATTTTGAAAAATTTTTTAGAGCCCAGGGGTTCATTTTTAATGAGCCGTTACTTTAAGTACTGCATAAAAAATACAGGAAATTGATAGTCCATTTAGTCTGCACCATACCTAATGCAAAAGTCATTAAGATGCATTATTCTTAATGTTCATGATATGATCAGTAAGTGTCTTTTGAAAAGAACATCCTTAACTTTCACCTAAGGAAATCCTTGAGAACCCTGTATGTCATACATAGAAATGTTATGGTTACTGTGATTTACTTTCAGATCTTCCCCATGCCAAGAAGCAGCATCCTCAACTACATTAACGTTTTGAAAAACAGTCCTCATCTGTAGTATACTTACATATGACAGCATTGCCTCCATTTCTTCATCACTTCTCACTGTAATTCGATCACCATCCTCGTCCTCATCTGTTGAAAGGAAACATAGGGTAAGATAAGACCTGCAGTTTTTAAATGTACAAAAACCATGTTGGCCGGGAACATAATACAACTGCTTTTCACAACGTGACAGCCAAAGCTTCAACACTGTATTTTTGAGGATGTTGAGGTTATTGGTTTGTTTTTCAGTTGGGGTGTGTGTGTGTGTGTGTGTGTGTTGTGTGTACAGAATATGAACAGGGCCCCAATAAAGAACTAAAACTTTCAGGGACAGCTGAAAATCAGAAAAATTCTGCTTATGTCAATCATGACATGTATCCAGGGTAAAGTGTCAATGGAGTATGACTAAACGGGGTTGGTGTGGAGAACTTTAAAAACCGAAGGGAGGGGGCGCCTGGGTAGCTCAGTCGGTTGAGCGTCCGACTTCAGCTCAGGTCACGATCTCGCGGTCCGTGAGTTCGAGCCCCGCGTCGGGCTCTGGGCTGATGGCTCAGAGCCTGGAGCCTGCTTCGGATTCTGTGTCTCCCTCTCTCTCTGCCCCTCCCCCATTCATGCTCTGTCTCACTCTGTCTCAAAAATAAATAAACGTTTAAAAAAAAAAAAAAACTGAAGGGAGGCTATAGGTCTTTTCTACTCTCAGTACTTTTCTTTTCCCACACATCACCCTATCCCTTACTTGTCCAGTCCTCCTCTCTCCCAGGCAAGCAATCACTGTCACAGCAGCACGATGAAAATGGCTCACAGGTACTGAATACTGCTACACACATTGCACCATGATTTGTGCCTCCCATGCCATACCTCCATCCCACACATCTTGAGCAATAGTGACATTGCTGGAAGATGTGCACAGCCTCCCTGGGGACAACTGAGAAGGGCAGGCTCTCTCTCAATTTGGAGGCTTCAGCTCCGAGGTGCTTGTTAAACAATCAGTGTTGTTAATTTTTTTTTGGTCACTCTTGAGTATCTAATTGCTGATTTGATCAGATGCAGAGAACCTGATCCCAGGCCTGCAGAAACTGACAAATCTCAGGTCACGAAGAGAATAAGCTTACGTGACATGCTCTGGGGACTCTTACTAAAAACACAGGGCGGTTCAGTCCAGCATGTGGAACTTCGCCCACCACACCTCAGTGGGCCCTCCCTCCCATCCAGCTGCAGTTCTGAAGATACTCCCCTGCTCAGTGGCCAGGTCATGGAAACCCTAGGAGGGAGCTTGTATTCTCTCCTAATTAGCCTGTTTCAGAGCAAAATGCGACTTCCTCTTTCTCCTCAGCAGCCAATAGCAATCTGTCTGACAGCGTGACAGAAACCAGCAGTTCAGCCAGCCCTGCTCGGTGACCAAGCCAACTGCTCTCACTGGGGTTTCTCTCCAAAGCGTTTGTTCCTGGATCCCGGATTGTAGTTCATTCCCAAAGAGTTCCCCAATTCAACGTAAACCAGTATCATCAAGTCACACTGTTTAAATATCTACCTAAATAGGAGCTGTCCAGAGTCACTACTGTACTTTGTTAAAGGCTGCCTGTCTTAGTATGAAAGACACACGGCGGTCACTTCCAGTAACAAAGAAGGCACAGGCCTAGCAATGTTACAGGTGCAAGGGACCATAGAGGAACCTAACTCCTCCTTTCTTTTCCCCCTCCTTCCACTCTGCCTCTTTCCCTCCCTCCTTTCCTTCCTTCCTTCCTTTTGCAGACACTAAAAGCCAAACTGGGAAAGAAATGCCATTCTAGTTTTGGAAACAGGAGGAGTGTCTACATAAATTCTAGAAACTAGTATTTTCAAGGTTAAGTAAAAAATTCTTCTTACAAATAGAGGAAACAAAGGGGGGAAAAACAGATACAGTATAAAGGGACACAATGTTATATACTACCACACATGAAAACACTTTACATTTCTGTTTTAAAACCAAGTCAAATTCTCTGTTTAGATGTGGGCTACAATGATTTGTTCTTGATAAAGTCCTGAACTTGGTAAAAATTTCCAGCCTGAACAAAGTCACTTTTTGTAACTCTCACGTCTACACCACAGCTAGCTACAGAGAAGTGGTTACAAAGGAACTGTTTACATTCAAATTTCAATATATGCAAGACCTCTATAAGGTATTGTTCACACAGGATGAGGAAGTGTTTGGCGTTTAATAAAACAGGTGAAAACCCTTTTTATAATTTGTGAAGCAAGGGCACAGATTCCAGAAAAATCATTTAAATCACAGTCTCTCTCAATCAGGAACAACCCAACAATAAAAGAGTTCTCTATGTTCTCAAAGCCAGAACTTGAACCCTTGAGGCTACTTAAAACAGAAGATTTTGGAGTTCCATGAAATCTCTAAGGGATTATTTCAGGGGGAAAAAAAACAAATCTGTGAGGGAAGTCAGCTACCAGAATAATTTCTTGGCTAGCAGTTCCATGAAATACTATAAGGACACCTGGCTTTAAGTGGACAGAAAGCAGAGGCCAAAAGGCCAGAATAGCCAGCCTAGTGCTAAGTGTTGGAGATGTCCCACAAGGGGTCTGACTCCAAGGAAAAGATTTTGGCTACGTTGAAAGAAGCATTCTAATAAAGCCTGGGGATAAAATGAGACTTCACTTGATCTTAGCCAAAAGGCCGAGAAGCGATAAGCCTGGGGATAAAATGAGACTTAGATGACATGGTAATTAATGGTTCTTATGGATTAATAAGAACCTCTGTTTTACGAAGTATCGGTTTTCTTTATAAACTGCTCTTTGGGGAACTGGCAGACTCTGTACTATTTGTGATCAGTTTTCACGAAGACCCTGTTCTTGTCAGAGAGGAGACTGAGTTGGAAAGTCCTTACACCTATGAGAAGACTGAGGATTCTGTCCAAAAGGCAAAACCCAAGCTACCTACCCCCATGACGGCAGTCATACCATTTGCCCTGACGGTTAAAGTGAGAATACACTTCTCTGTAAAGACAGTAAATTCCAAAGACACACAAATGGCCAACAGACACATGAAAAGATGTTCTATCACTCATCATCAGGGAAGTACACATCAGAGCCACAATGTGCTATCACCTGACATCTGTCACAATGGCTGCATCAAAAAAGACAAGAGACAACAAGGAGCACCCGAGTGGCTCAGTCGGTTAAGTGTCCAACTCTTGATCTCAGCGTAGGTCTTTTTTTTTTTTTGGGGGGGGGGGGAGGGTGGGGAGAGAGAGAGAGAGAGAAAGAATCCCAAACAGGCTCCACACTGACAGCACAGAGTCCGATGTGGGGCTCAAACCCACAAACTGCAAGACCATCACCTGAGGTTTTGATCTCAGGGTAGTGAGTTCAAGCCCCACGTCAGGCTCCATGCTGGGTGTGGAGCCTACTTAAAAAAAAAAAAAAAAAAAGACAAGAGACAACAAGGATGTGGAGAAAAAGGGAACCTTTGGAGCGCCGGGATGGCTCAGTTGGTTGAGTGGCCGACTTCAGCTCAGGTCATGATCTCGTGGTTTGTGGGTTTGAGCCCCGCGTCAGGCTCTATGCTGACAGCTCAGAGCCTGGAGCCTGCTTCGGATTCTGTGTCTCACTCTCTCTCTGCCTCTTCCCCACTCATGCTGTCACTCTCACTCTCAAAAATAAATAAACATAAAAAAAAATTTTTTTAAAGAAAAAAGAAAAAGGGAACCCTTGTGCTCCGTCGGTGGGAATATAAACTGGTGCAGCCATCACAGACAACAGTATGGAGTTTCCTCAAAAAGTTAAAAACAGAATTACCATGTGATCTAGCAATTCTACTTCTGAACATCTATCCAAAGGAAACTAAATCACTCTCTCAAAAAGATATATGAGGGGCGCCTGGGTGGCGCAGTCGGTTAAGCGTCCGACTTCAGCCAGGTCACGATCTCGCGGTCCATGAGTTCGAGCCCCGCGTCAGGCTCTGGGCTGATGGCTCGGAGCCTGGAGCCTGTTTCCGATTCTGTGTCTCCCTCTCTCTCTGCCCCTCCCCCGTTCATGCTCTGTCTCTCTCTGTCCCAAAAATAAATAAAAAATGTTGAAAAAAAAAATTTAAAAAAAAAAAAAAAAAAAAAAAAAAGATATATGAACCTCCATGTTCACTGCAGCATTATTCACAATAGTGAAGATATGGAAACTACTTAAATGTCCACCCACAGACGAACAGATAAAGATATGGTGTATATATACATTGGAATATTATTCATCCACGAAAAGGCCGTTTGCAACAACTTGGATGAATCCCAAGGAGGGCAGTATGCTAAGTCAGAAAAAGACAAATACTATATACCACTTATATGTGAAAATTTGAAAAGCCAAACCTAAAAACACAGAGTGTGTGATTACTGATTACCAAGGGCTGGGGTTGGGGGCAAATGGGGAGCTTCTGCCAGAGTATAAACTTACAGTTATGAGTATAACAAGGTCTGGGGATCTAATGTAGAGCATGGGGATTACAGCTAATGACACTGTATCATATACGTGCATGTTGCTGAGAGTCAATCTTAAATGTTTTCACCACAAAAAAGAAACGGTCATTATATGACAGGCTAGAGGTGTTAGCTATTGCTACACCTATTGCTGGTAATCAGTTTGTAATATGTAACTGCATCAGATCAGCAGGGTGTACACCTTAAACTTACACAATGCTATACATCAATCATATCTCAATAGAGTTGGAAAAAAAATGTAAATAAAAGACAGCAAATTGACAGGTATTAGAAGTCACTGGAGGGTAAGAAAGTAGAAAGGCATACCAAGCAATGTGGTATAACAATAACTTAAGACACTTCCCTGTTAAAAGTTGGACACACATAGCCATTCCAGCAAACACTCTGGCTATTTGCCTATCAAACTGGATTAGCTATAGAAAGAACACTAAGCAGAAGTGTGAATCATAACAATTTACTCACGTGGCACAAAGAGTTTCAAGGTTATAAATAACGTTGTTGAAGAACACGAGGAAGTAGTAGTACTCAGTGATGAGAAGTAGAAAAAATAATCTGAACTTTTTGTCTTATCCACAGAGGTTCTTTACCATCTGACCAAAAAAGCATTACTAGATATGACCAAGGCGGGGGGGGGGGGGGGGGGGGGGCGTTGCATGCGATAGATCTGATACACTGGTTCACAATGAGAATTCCAGACTTCTCTACTTGCCTGGAGCATAGTAATATGATTTTCCAGCACATTAGGGAAGCAAAAGTAGAACCAGAAAGTCTATGTATTGGCTGGATTTTGTTAATGTCACTTAAAATGGAGGAAAAAATCCTAGCAAGATACCAAATAGAGTGCAGCAGATGGAAAACAAATATTATGAAGCAATCTTCACAAAATCTGCAGTGTGTCACAAATACACAAAATGGCAGAGTTTGGGAAAAGAGAATCATAACAGGCCATATGTTGTTAGCAATTTTATTTGAAGCAACATGCAATCCGAAAGAGAAACCAAGAGGAGGAACATAAAGGCCCAATGGAGGAGAGGCAGCCGCAGGTAAGGGGCGGTCAGGATGGCAAGCACAGTGCCTATCAAGGTAAACAGCAGTCAACTAGCAGACGCCAGGGAGCTGTCAGCGAAACAGCACCCACTGCAGGGACGGGGCTCGAGCGGGCTTTTGAGAGAAACAATCTAGCTTCTACAAAAAGCACAGAAAGTTAAGGCAATATATAAGATGTCATTTGTCACATTCCTTCGGTGCCAGGTGACAGTCAATCAGAACTACAGCAAAGGCATTTTTCCAAGGCAAGAGGAAAGACATGCAAACATAACTGTAGAAGTTAGAAACGCGTATCGATGAGAAATTATCAGAAAGGTTGTCAAGTTTAGAGACCTTCTCGGGTGTAGCATCTAAGATCTGGACAGGACTAGCAGTCTGGCTTTTATGGCCATATCTTTACAGCCATGATTTTTTTTTTTTTTTTTTTGAGACACACACACACATGAGAAAGAGAGAGACCATCTTTTTAAATTTTTTTTTAATGTTTATTTATTTCTGAGAGAGAGAGAGAGAGAGAGGAAGTGCAAGTGGGAGAGGGTCAGAGAGGGAGGGAGACACAGAATCTGAAGCAGGCTCCAGGCTCTGAGCTGTCAGCACAGAATCTGATGTGGGCCTCGAACCCACAAACCACAAGATCATGACCTGAGCTGAAGTCAGATGCTTAACCAACTGAGTCCTTCAGGCACCCGGAGGGAAACAATCTTATGTAGGCTCTGCACTGGGTGTGGAGCTCGATCTCACAACCCTGAGATCATGACCTGAGCTGAAATCAAGAGCCAGACACTTAACCCACTGACCCACCCAGGCACTGCTCACAGCCATGAGTTTTACTTCAGCTCCATGCCACCACCCTCCTGATTCCTTCTTCACTCCTTTGCACCCTTCCTCTCTCCAACAAATATGTAAGTGTCCCTATGTAGCAGGCAATGTTCTGGGCACTGGGAATGGTAACAGTGGAAACAGAAAAAAGCCTTGCCCTCTAGTAGCTCACACTCTTATTGAGATAGACTGAACGGGATGAGGGCGTGGGTTGCACAGATATCTGGGGAAAGGGTGTTCCAGGCAGAGGGAACAACTAATGCAAAGGCCTTGAGGTAGAAGAATACCTGGCATATTCAGGAGACTGAAACAAAGGCAGAGTGGCTAGCACAGCAGGCGGGCGCTAGAGAAACAGATGAGTTCAGGGAATCAATGCTGTTGCAGGGTTGGGGGCAGATGAGAAAATGCAGGGCCTTGTAGGGGATTTTAAGGACTTGGCTTTTACTCCTGAGTAAGATGGAAATCACTGGACGGTGCTGAGTACTGTGATCCCACTTCTAAAGGATCACTTTGGCTGCTATGTGCAGAAGAGGCTGTGTGGAGGCAAAAGCAGATACAGGAAGACCAGGTAGGATACCATCATCCCAGTCCTGTCATCGTAGGTGAGGGAAGATGGTGGCCCGAACCAGGCTGAGATTCTGGGCAGTCATCATGCGCTGGATGTATTTTAAAGCCAGAGCTAACATGATTTTGTGACGGATGAGATACAAAAGGTTTGTCCTTATTACTTCATTCCTTCAACCATCCGTGCATTCCAGAAACACGTATGAGTGTCTACCATGTGCTGGGTACTAGGACGGGGTTCTAGAGACTCAAGAATGAGCAGCATTGTCTGCCGCCCTCCAGGAATAACTAGCCTGGCAGTTGGGTAAAGGAATTAAACTTCTTAATTTTCATGCAACATAGCAAGATTACAAATAAGCAATTACTCTCATAAGACTAAAAAGGATCTGGGCTTTGCACATGGATGACGTTGCAAACCAAAATTTCAATACATAAAAGCTTTCTTCAAATAGTCTCAAATTCTAGGATGTAAAATAAACTCTCACCTGTTAAATAATCTTTAGACTGTATAATTGTGAATTACAATTTTTCATTAACCTACCTGGTTCTGCCTATAAGCAACAATTTATCTCCTACACATACTACAGTTTAAGAAAATGAAATTTCATGGGTGCCTGGGTGGCTCAGTCAGTTAAGCGTCCAACTTCAGCTCAGGTCATGATCTCACAGTTCGTGAGTTCGAGCCCCGTGTCGGGCTCTGTGCTGACAGCTCAGAGCCTGGAGCCTGCTTCAAATTCCGTGTCCCCCTCTAGCTCTGCCCTTCCCTGCTCACACTCTGTCTCTCTCCTCTCAAAAAATAAAATTTTGAAAAATAAAAAAAAAATGAAACTTCATTTTTTCTAAATAATTTATTATTTCCAAACATTTTATAATTTAGACTTTTCTCATCCAATCATTCTTAATGAGGCAGTCTTTGCTATTTGGACATGAAGGGTATCTCCTACAGGTGTTTCTCCAGTGATCAGCTACAGTTGTCTATCACAACTTATATCATTGCAATTTTCCTTTAAGTGGTCATATTATGCCAAATTTAAAATGATGAACCGGCTTTAAAATTTCCACCCAAAATAATCTTCCAGAAATTCATGAAACAACTGAAACGAGAAGTGAGCATAACATGATCACGGTCAGAGAAAGACATAAGTAAAATAAAGCTTTATCCTACAACCATATTTCACGAACCAAAACTCAGAGGCACAGTTTGACAAGCGCGAAGATACTTATGAAGGCTACAGACCAAATGTGTGAAGTCAGGGTGCCACGGAAAAGCTGGCCACATGGTATTCACAGGGAGAATACAGCATTTGTCTACACAGACTTAAAACGATTCTTTCAAGTCACCAGTAAGAATTCACCAGTCACTCTGAAGCAGCCACTTGTCTAGGGAAGAGCCAGGGGGAGGAACACGAAACAGATATGCACAGGAAACTCATCAGTGGGCACAGCTGATTTTTATCACCTCGTGTGCTGGTGTACTCATTAATCTGTTAATGAAACTGTGAAAATCAGCAGGGGTCTCCGGGCCTGTATGAATGTCAGGCTCCTACAGCATATGTAGGGCCCGCACATGCGAACAGCCAAGATTTTTTATGGTAATGGAATTCAGCTTTATCTCAGAAGTGTTCTCACATCTGGGAAAAGACAAATTATTCAGTAACTTGTATGGGGGTCAACTGTCTATGTGCTTGAAAAATAAAGTTGGATTCCCCACCTGATTCCTCCTCTCACCAAAATAGACTGGAGATGGTACAAAATTTTCAAATCTTCTGATATTTGTAATAAAAGTACACACTCTTTTACAAAAAAAAATGCTAATACACATACGAACATATGTATGTATGCATATACCTAATGCGTGTGTGTGCTTAACCCTGTTAAAGTAGAACAAAAGAATACGGATGAATGTTTTTTCAATACCTGGAATGTGGAAGACCTTTCTAAGAATGGCATAAATCCAGAAGTCACAAAGGACAATATAATAAATCTGACCATGTAAAAATTTCAACCCTCTCTATGGGAAAAAAAAAAAAGCAGAGGGAAAAAAAAGACCAAAGCAAGCTGAAAGGAAAGCAGTAAACTAAACAAAAATAACTAAACAGATGAGACAAAGCCCCAATTTTCTTAATATTGGAAAATCCTTATGTCAATTAGAAACGTACAACCTAAAAGGAAAATGGGCAAAGGTGACAAACAGTTCACAGAAATTAAACAAAATGATCAAAATACAAATGAAGACACTCAAGCTCATTTATAATTGAAGACACAAAAATAAAACAATAGCATAATAATCTCTTCCACCTTTCAAATTGACACTGACTAGGAAGTTTGCTAATAAAAAATTACTCAGAGTTGGTGAGGGTAGAGAGAAATGGGCATTCTCAAACATTGTTGGTGGGAGTGTAAATTGGTTCTACCCTTTAGAGAGCAACATGGTAATAGCTATTAAAATGTAAAACAGGGGTACTCTTTGTCTCAGTAGTTCCAACTCCTGGGAATTTATCCTACAAATATATTTCCACCATGTGGAAAGATATAAGACAATGCTGTTGACTGCAGCATTTTTTCCAATACTAAAAAACCACTAACAACTTAAGATTGGTCCGTCAATAGGTTAAATAAATTAAGCCATGGCCATAAAATGAAGTATACTGTAGTCATCCAAAGGAATGAAGTCGATTTGTGCACAGTGATGTTGGAAGAGGTTATATATACCATGCATAAAAACATATATATATACATATATATATGTGCATATATATATATATATATGTGCACGCGTATATACAAGGTAAGTGGGGGTGGGGGAACTAGTCACAGTATAGTATGCATTATGTACAGAGAAAACTTCTGTAAAGATACAGAACACACTGTTAAATAGTAAACTAGGGAAATGGGGACTTTTAGTTTTCGTTTCATTTGTATGCTGCTTGAATTCTTTTTTTAAGATCATCTATACCTTCTTAATTAAAAAAGAAATCAAGGGGGGCACCTGGGTGGCTCAGTCGGTTAAGCGTCCGGCTTCGGCTCAGGTCATGATCTCACAGTCCGTGAGTTCGAGCCCCGCGTCGGGCTCTGTGCTGACAGCGCGGAGCCTGGAGCCTGCTTCATGTTCTGTGTCTCCCTCTCTCTCTGCCCCTCCCCTGCTCATGTTCTGCCTCTCTCTGTCTCAAAAATAAATAAAAACATTAAAAAAAAATTAAAAAAAAAAAAGAAATCAAGGGGCACCTGGGTGGCTAATCAGTTAAGCATCCGACTTCGGCTCAGGTCATGATCTCGCAGTTTGTGAGCTCGAGTCCTGTGTCAGGCTCTGTGCTGACAGCTCGGAGCCTGGAGCCTGGAGCCTGCTTTGGATTCTGTGTCTCCTTCTCTCTCTGCCCCTCCCCTGCTCATGTTCTGTCTCTCTCTGTCTCTCAAAAATAAATAAATGTTAAAAAAAAAAGAAATCAAGCACTATATATTGGAAAGTATTTTGCTTTGTGCGCTAGTTATAAGGGGAAAAGGACCTAAAAGGGGTAAAATGAAAAAGACTTAGGGCCATCAGTCCAAGAGGTGATCAGCACAAATGGGCCTCCCTCCCCTTATCCAGCCTAACTCCCCTCAGAAACACTACTCCCAGGAACACAAACCAGAAAGAATATCGTCATTGTAGACCTTCTGCCCCCTCAGGACAGAAGGCCCAGTCAAGTGTGGAGTCTGACTGGTCCACCACCAACCAGTTTATATCCCGTGCCTGGGTAATAACACAAATAATGCAAATAGCAAATTACTTACTTGGCTTTAGGTCCCAGTAATTGTAAGATTCTCATCTGAATATGGGCACACAACATTTCATTTTATTCAGCAAGGGTCTAAGCTAAGTACTGAGAATAAGAGTGAAATAAAACGCAGTACCTGTCATCAAGTCCTTCAAAATCTAGTGAGAAGGGAAACATGCACAAAACTCATCAGAAGGCAGGCCCCATGGGTTACCTGCTCTAGCAAAGGTGTGGAGGGAGATTAGCTCCATCTGGTGGGATCAGAGGTCTTACCCAATGGATGGCACTTCTCAGACTGAAGAATCTAAGATTCCCTGACCTTTCCCCTCTTTTCCACTTATCAACTCTTTTCCTCTATATTTGTGTGAAACAAGTAAATGTGACAGTGTCCTTTCCTTTGTTGCTTAATTCACATTGCTAAAGACAATACCATCTCTTTTTTTTCTAAAAAAAATTAACATTTATTCATTTTTCTTAAATGTTTATTATTTATTTTTGAGAGAGAGAGAGATAGACAGACACAGCATGATCAAGGGAGGGGCAGAGAGAGAAACACACACACAGAATAGAAGCAGGCTCCAGGCTCCAAGCTGTCAGCACAGAGCTCGACGTGGGGCTCAAACTCACAAACTGCGAGATCGTGACCTGAGCCGAAGTCGGATGCTGAATCGACTGATCCACCCGGGCTCCACTTCCTAGCTGATGACCCTTGGCAACCATTTCATGTCGCTGGGCCTCAGGTTCCCAAAGGTATAGTTTTCCTACCTCACAGAGTTTTTGTCAGGGTTAGCAACAATTTAGGTAAATCATCTAGTCCATTGCTAGAAAGAGAGCAAGCCATCAACAAATGACAGCTAAAATGATCGATGTTATTACTATGAACCCTCACTCTGGAAGCCAGTGGGGTCAAGACACTCTATGGGACCCAGAAAGCAAGAAGTAGGAAGGACAGGGGCTCCTGGGTGGCTCAGTCAGTTAAGCAACCGACTCTTGATTTTGGCTCAGTTCATGATCTCATGGTTATGAGATCAAGCCCCACATCACGGAGCCTACTACAGATACTCTCTCTGTCTCCCTCTCCCTCTGCCCCTCCCCCGCATGCCCTCTCAAAAAAAAAAAAAAAAAAAAAAAGATAGGAAGTACAAAATAAACTTATTTTCTGTTACACTTAAACAATCAGAATAAGTAATTTCAAGAATTTTGACAACTCCCAAAACATGTGTCAACAGTGGTTGAGAATATATACATGTTCTGGAGTCTACACGAGAAAGTCCACTTTACCACTCACTAGCTATGAGACTTTGATCAAGCTGCTCAGAGCAGATATCCTTTCCTCAACTAAAATGGAGCTAGTAACAGTCCTTCCAAGTACTTCATGGAGATTTGTGAAGGTTAAATTAAATGAGATAACCATGGAATGTTGTTAGCACAGCATCTGGCAACAGTAACAGATGTTAACTATCAGCCTGTCCATGAAATCCAGGGTACCACCAAGGACTTACCACAAAAGCTCTGAAGAGCTTGCAACACTAGTATTTCAGATACGTGTACCATTTTTCAATAGGACATCCAGTCCAGTGTGGTTAATAAAGTACTAATTATTTTAAGAGTTTTACGCAAGTGACTTTTAAATACACGTAATGAATGTTGAAAAATATTCAAACAATAGAGAAATATAGAAAAGTAAAAAGTGTGCTCATCTAGCCAACCGTTCCCCACTCTAACCCTCAAGTCCACTTCCCAAAGGGGACACCACTGGAAACACTATGGTGGGCATTCTGCAGATCCTTGTCTCTCAAAGATATACACGAAGCTGGGAGGTACAGGGATTAGCTATTTTATAAAATGGGATCACACTATACATATTATTTACTTATTCAACAATGTATCATGGAAATCCTTCCATGTCGATGCATAAAATCATTCTTTTTAGCTGCTGCTCAATTGGCTGCTGCTTCAGATAATGGATACTTTATTAACCCATTATTCTAGGAATTTAGCTTTCCTCTAATTTTTTGCTATTAAAAATAATTCCATGGGATGCCTGGGTGGCTCAGTTGGTTAAGCATCTGACTTTGGTTCAGGTCATGACCTCAAAGTTCAGAGTTTGAGCCCCACGTCGGGCTCTGCGCTGACAGCTCAGAGCCTGGAGCCTGCTTTGGACTCTGCGTTTCCCTCTCTCTCTCTCTTTCTCTGCCCCTCCCCTGCTCGTGCTGTCTCTCTCTCTCTCTCAAAAATAATAAATAAACATTACAAATTTTTTTTTAATTCCACAATGAATATTCTGTTTGAAGGGCATTCAACACATGTGCAGGTATTTCTGTTGAAAAGCCTCCTAAAAGAAAACCTCCTCAATCAAAGGTTTTGCACATTTTATATTTTGTTAAGTACCACCAAATTGTCCTCCAAAGAGAGCATAAATAAAAGACATTATATTCACTGTCATTAACCATCTGCGTAAAAACCAAGAACAACAAATAAACTATCGTGTGAAGAAACCGTACATCTTCTAATGGAAAAGTGGCCTTCACCTTCTAAAAACAGATGGGAAAAAAATCCTTACTTCATCCTTCTCAACATCAGAGCCCTTGTTCTATGGACTAAACTCTCACCTTAACATTACTGGACCCTGACGTCCTTTGCAATGACTTGGCTCATGTGGAAACTCGTTTTCTAGTCCATCCTGCCCCCTCCCAATCCCCAGGCCAATTGGTTTTGGTGGGGGAGGGGACAGTGAGGAAGAAGGACTCAAGACTGAAGTGTTACTGTCACCATGTAGCAGCCACACCAAGCCCCACTAAAACAGAATTATTCCAGGCAACGCTCACTTAAAAGCTCTACTCTGTTGCTGTGTTAAAGCAGTAATGGATTACAATCTCTTAATCAGTAATCACTGGCCTACAGGTAGTTTACACGTTTCATTTCGTCCCACAATATTATTACAGTGAGGAGCAAGAGCAGATAAAGGTCATGTTGGTAATTAAAGCTATATTATAGAAATATGCACACCCAAGATATGATTAAATAAGAAAATATTACTCAGTTCAGTATCATCATTAAACTTGCATTAATTTATAAATATTTAAATGTACCATATGATGATCATAAATAATCTGTTTTTGTCAGTTTCTAAAGTAATACAACCCATAAACCCTTTGAAAAATTACTGCAGAAAGAAACAGTCAAGAAAGTATACAAGCCAGACTTACATTCAAATGCTGTGGTTGTTGCTTCAGGCAGAACCTGGCCTATCACATCCTAAACAAAGAAAGAATAAAGAAACACAATTAGCCATCTTCTTTATTGCTAACATGTGGCAAATCCTAGAGGAAATATGAGAACCTGAAGAAGATTTTTGAAATGTTGGCATAAACTATAAAAACATTAGCTCATAATCACACTTAGCCCAGCAATGTGAGGCCAGAACTTAAATCTCTATTTTGGGGCAGGGGGTGGGGGAGTGGGGGGAGATTCTTTACAAAATTTCCTCTACTATGTATTCGTAACAATCTTTCCATCTTGATTCAACAGTATATACAAATACACTCTTGTGGGGGCACCTGGGTGGCTCAGTCGGTTAAGTGTTTGACTTTGGCTCAGGTCATGATCTCACGGTTTATGGGTTCATGGGTTCGAGCTGCGCGTTGGACTCTGTGCTGATGGCTCAGAGCCTGGAGCCTGCTTTGGATTTTGTGCCTCCCTCCCTCCCTCCCTCCCTCTCTCTCTCTCTCTGCCCCTCCCCCGCTCATGCTCTGTCTCTCTCTCTCTCTCTCAAAAATAAACATTAAAAAAATTTTAATAAAAAAATACACCCTTATGTATTAAACAAATAAACAGTTTCTTCTACGGGAGGCTGTGGAGTGCACTGCCAGTAGAAAGAGTAAGGGGTTTAGGAGTCAGACTAGCCTGGGTTTGAATCCCAGGTCTGCACCTACTAGCTCTGTGACTGGAAATAAATTACTTAACCTCTCTGAGCCTCAATCTGATTATCCTCCAATAGGAGTCTAGTAATACTTAGAGAGATAATGCAAAAATTAAGTTAAATAATATACATAAATTAACCTAGCACATTGTGGACACTCAAATGCAGCTTCTGATATGCAACTAGCGACATCGTGCCTTGTATTCATAGTGCAAAGAGTTCAAAAAACAAGTTTCTGTGACATATTATTCTAATAATGCCATAACCTATAATGCTACATTTGATACAAACAATTTTTATCAACCTTTACTCCTAAGCAACTGGAAAACATATATTGAATGACACTGGAACAGAGTTAATCTAGGCTACAAAAAAATTTTTTTTTAAGTTTATATATTCTGATACCAATATTTAAATGAACCTGTAAAGTTGAAATCTTAAAAATCAGTCTATGGAGACAGCTTAGCTCAAGAGGCATGGGACATCCTCAAGAAATAGCCAGCACTGGGAAAGATGACCCTCCGTGATGTCCAGCCCCACCTAAACGGTCTGCAAACCTCACTGCTCTCCGGGACTCTGCCGCAACGTCCCTCCTGGGCTCTGCCAGAACTGGCACCAGGCAGCCGGGTGACAAAGCGGCTTATGGTAGTTCTCAGCAGGGAGCCCACAGCCCTTCCAAGTGGGGCACTTAGCAGAGTGGCGGCTGCAACTTCCTTCTGAAGGCAGTTCTTTAGAAGCTTTTGCTGCAGTGGAAATTTGCATAATAGCCTCGCCTCCAGAGTGCCTTTTTTTCCCCTCAAAAATAAATCTGTGCATATAAAATTGATCAAAGAGAACTATCTTAGGCAACCCTCGCTCATTAGACCCAAAGGAGGTTATTTTTTTCCTTCTGACTCTAGTCTTACCACATGAAACATCAACTCTGAGGAAGTATTTGTAAAAAAAAAAAAAAATCGAGTGTTAAAAAAATTCTACACACTTGTAGGTAAAAGTATTTATTGACAGGTAAATGGAAACTGTCGAGTGAGTATGGAATAAATTCTACAGACAGCTAGTGTAAAGCCTGACCGTGTGGGCTGGAGCCAAACTGCTAGGGCTGGACCTTGACTCCGCTGTTCAGCAGCTCGGTGACTGAGTCTATCCGGGCCATGAGATCATAACTGTACCTACCTCGTAGGACGAAATGAGTTCACATTTATAAAGTGATTTTAAGAGTGTCTAGCACATGGTAGGTGCCACAATAGTGTCTGTTAAATTAATAAAACAAGTCACTGATGACTGGAAAGTTATAGAGCTTACCTAACAACGAAACCCAAAATTTCAGCACCTGAGGATTGGTGGATAGTCATTTGTTCACTCCCATCATCCTTCCAGAGCATCTATTGAGGACCTTTTCTAACTAGTGGTGTGGTTAAAAACAAGCTGGGGGATACCACCCCCAACCCTCCACCTCGACGTTACTTTCAGGGAACTCTGATCACCTGGATCTTGTGCCATGAACTCTATAGCATTAGCAAACTAATTTAGGATCCTTCCTACTTATGAATAGCAGATCCCATCAAACAGCAAATTTCTAATAACTAGCTGAAAACCTTGGGGGGCAGCAGTGGCCCCTTTTGCCCATCACCATAAACAAGGAGTCACATAGGCTTTACACCTAATGTGGGGAAAAAGAGTAAAAAAAAAAAAAAAGCAAACTTGCTTGAGGGATCATGTGAACACAACCAGCCATATGGTTCTGTGAAAGCAAATAAGATGGGGCTTATCATAATGCTGAAGAGTTGAAAAGTTTCAAAATCAGTTAATACCTACTGGTCATTTCTAACCAGGACATATTTAATAATTTTATGTATATTTTACAGTTATATTTTAAGTGACTTATGTCCAGGAAAAAAGAAAAAGCCCTCTGTTATTCACAACATAACATTTACCTAAAGAAGGCTTCAAAAGAAAATTTAAATTTAAATATTTTAATGGTGATCATTTCTTGGTCATTTTCTTCTCCATGTTTTTAATATACCAATCAAATATATGATGGACCAAAAGTATAATTAAGCATCTACACATGCCAGGAGCATAAAGATCACAAAGCTATAGGCTACAGAACAGTAAGATTTAGGAAGATTATAGTCTGGTCACTGAGATAAAGACAAACCTAAAAGAATAACAATACAGCGCACTTATAGGCTGATAAGAGCCAGACAAAAGACATAAATACAGTATTTGCTAACTCAGGAGGCAGAAAAAAAATCACAGGCTCAGTCTAGATAAAAACTTCACAGATGAGAGGAAATCTGAGCTGGGACTTGGGAGACAGGATTCAAACACCAAGAGGAATAGGGGGAACATTCTCTTGTACCACTAATTGTGATCTCCTGCACAATTTTCCCCAAACCGGAGATTGTGTCTACAAGGAAAAGAACACAGAAAGCTGAAACACAGATAATCAAATGTCTCTGCCCTTGAAGACCAGCTAGGCCTACTTTACCCCGCAGCCAGTCCCGAATTATTCAGACCCAGACACAGGCCCAGAGAGGCTAAGTGCCTTGTCCAAGGTCTCCCAGCTATTTGGCAGAGCAGTGATGAGAGCCCTCGACTACAACGTCAGGTACAAAACACTCTCAGATACAGATGACTCAGTGACCACAAACTGCTTCTGGCTTCTGTGTCTGGTCCTACCAAAAACGAGCTGTGTGGCTTTAGCATTTTCCGCCTCTGGGGTTCACGCTTCTGAATTTGAAAACTGGGGAGAAGAGATTTATATGAAATGAGGGGGATGCTTCCAGATTTCATTTGGCTTTAAATTTTAAGGTTCCAAGCCAAAGATGCTGATATAGCTGTCGGTTTTTGACAATTTCTTTTTTTTTTTTTAATGTTTATTTGGAGGGAGGGTGCAGAGAAAGGGAGACAGAGGGTCCAAAGTGGGCTCTGCGCTAATCGCAGAGAGCCCGATATGGAGCTCGAACTCACAAACTGTAAGATCATGACCTGAGCTGAAGTCGGACGCTTAACCAACCAAGTCACCCAGGTGTCCAGTTTTTTGACAATTTTTTGATGAAAAGATGACGTGACCCTGGTGAAGAAATCACAGGTGTCCACCAGGATCTGTACGTGCAGTTCGTAGAGCCTGCTACAGGACACAGGAGATAGCACAGCACCCATTGTCAAGAGCCCTTCATCAGGGCTCTAAACATGCTCCACCTGGGCTTACCTGCACATAGGCACATGTGAGGACACAAGGCACTCTAGATGGTAGAACCGATTGTCCAAAGTTTACTTTAAAGCCAATCAGCCTGGGTGGCTCAGTCAGTTAAGCATCCAACTTCAGCTGAGATCATGATCTCGCAGTTTGTGGGTTCGAGCCCCACGTTGGGCTCTGTGCTGACAGTTCACAGCCTGGAGCCTGCTTCGGATTCTGTGTCTCCCTCTCTCTCTGCCCCTTTCCGGCTCATGCTCTGTCTCTTTCTCTCAAAAATAAATAAACGTTAAAAAAAAAAAAAAAAAAAAAAAAGTAAAGCCAATCAGCCTGGAGCCAAAGTACAATAGAGAGATGCTTAAGAAGCAAAAGACCCAGGCCCTGTCCCTTATGTTGTAACAACAATACTTACAGAGCATTTGCCTCATTCCAGATTGTTCTAAGTGCTTTATATGTATCAACTCCAGTAGTCCTCATACTCTATGAAGTGGGCATTATTTTCATCCTCTACCCCTCACTTTTTTTTTCTTTCTTTTTTTTTTTTTTTACAGGTAAAGAACTGAGACACAAAAGACACTTGCCCAAGTGAGTCTGGTAAGGCTTGCAATTTAAACCCAGGCAATCTGGCCCAGAGTTTGTGTTTGTGAACACTGTATCACTCTGTTCAAAATATCTTCTGTTATTTCAAATGAGCAAAGTGAAAGAAAGCTCACACCTTTCTCATCACAGACACGATCTCACTTAATCTTCACAAGCCTTGAAGGCAGGTATTGTCCCCATTTTACAAGTAAGGAAACTGAGGCTAAAAGAGGTAGAGAGACTTGTCTAGTTAAGTGAGACTGCTTGCAATTAAACTCACTTTTTTTTGAGAGAGAGAGAGCGCGCGAGAGAGAGAGCGCGCGCGAGAGAGAGCACGCACAGGGCAGAGGGGGAGGGAGAGAATCTGCAGCAGGTTTCATGCTCAGCACAGAGCCTAATGCAGGCCTCGATCTCATGACCCTGGGATTATGACCTGAGCTGAAATGGAAGAGTTGGGACACTCAACTGACTGAGCCACCCAGTCGCCCCATGAAACCCACGTTTTGATTCAAAACCTAGCAGGCTGTCCACAAAACCATAACCGCATGCATATTTTTTAACGCTCCCTTTGAAATATCTCAACAAATATTTCAGGGTCCTACGGAGCACGAGAAAGAGGGGAAATGAATGTCCATCTCCTCCGGAAATGCACCATTTACTGGAAGGGAGAGATAAAACTGTGACAAAACCTGTGAGCTTTGCCCGAACGATGCTGTGGGAACACAGAGGAGGGGCACATAACCAAGACTACGGTAGAGGAAAAAGGAAGCTGGGCTCTGAAAGGACACGTAGGAGTTGGCTAGCTGAAGAAAAGCACCGAGTGGAGACAGCCTAGGAGAACTAAAGTTAATTCTATGTAACCTGGAGCACAGGATGCTCGTGGGGTGTGGTGAGAGGTGAGGTGTGGTGTGGTGTGGTGTGGTGTGGTGCCAGGCAGGCAGAAGCCAATCCAGACGGGCCTAGAGGACCATGCTAAAAAGTCTGGGCTTTGTCACAAGAAGAAAACTATATGCACGTGAGTGCGCGAACTCCAGACACAAAGAGAAGGGTAACATTTGGTGGACAAGGCTGGAAGCTGCTGGCTCACTCCAGCCTCTGCACTCGTAGCCCAGACACCTGAAAATCTGTAATGGTCTGGATGGTCAGCAACATCCAGAATTCAAAATATAGGTACAGGAATCAAATTTTGATGGTGACACCTATGACAACCAAAAAAAAAAAAAAAAAAAAAAAAATCACATCACAGATCTCCCTCCTCCCAAGAACCTTTACCCAGCCCCATCTTATTCTGCAGGTAACTTCCGCTATAGATTTAGTACCTGCAACATGCTTCTGGGTATGTCAGTTCTGCCTCTGATACCTCAATTATTCAATATATAAAATGGGCACAATACACTCTATCTCAAATGTCTGCTAAAAGATGAGAAATGGCAGTGCAGCACATGGAAAAAAATGACTAAGTAAGGAAATCTGAGTTCTAGTACTGACTCCCCCACTCGTGAGCACCACTACTTTGGAAAAAGTTTCACCTCACTACTCCTCAGTAACTATCTCAAAAAAGATAAGAGGTCTCAACAGACCACTGCTGAGGTTACACTCTTGCTCTCACGTTCCATGACTTTATCTGAAATATATCCTGAGAGTAATAACACAACATTGATTCTCAGATGCACCTTTTCCTCCACTTTTAACATCTCTGAAATTGGGCTGCTTTTGTATAATGGACAGCATGTCACAGTTTAACAGGCAGTGTTTTTGTTTTGTTTTTTTTTCTTTCTGAGTGGTACACAAAATAGTATCTTAAAACCAATGGCACCTTGGGTTTGTTGAAACATGGTAATTTCCAGTTGCCTAGTTTCTCTTTCCTTATTGGTCACCAAGTTCAGGGAACTCTGTACAAAGACATGGCTGGAATCTGGCCAGGGACATTCCAAGAAACACTTGGGGGAAAAAAAACTTCTAGACTCAGCTTTTTGCATCCAGTTGATGCTTCTGTGTGTATGTCCCAGTCCAGCTGCGAGCTCCTTGAGGGCAGGGGTTCAATCTGATTCATCTCTATTTCCCCAGGGTCCTGCACATTTGCCAGATTTCAGTCCATGCAATTAATCAATGTCTGTCGTGGAAGCAATAAAACTGCCCCCACAGGAGGCCAGCAATGGCCACGGCCACTAGCTTGGGCAACCAGGCTGAGATTCAGCGGTCAAGGTGCTGACTACCCCACAAATCCCTGCGCCCTCCTCAATGGGTTTTGGACACTGAGATTACCACTCACCAGCACATCCCTGAAGAGTAACTGCGGCCCGGAGTGCACTGTCCAGTCCACCGCGCCACTATTTGGAATCTTGATACGAATCACCAGCACCTGGTTCTCCATGGCATGGAAGGGGCCAAAGGCCAGCCACAGCATTACAGGTTACAGGGGCTCACATCCTGGGGCAGGAGGTACCCACTGGATCCTGGTTAGGCGAGGACTCCAAAGGGTGACAAGGGGACGGAGGGAAACAGGGCAGGGGGTCGGGGGAGTGAAGAAGAGGGATGGTCTGGAAGGGACCCGCAGGCAGCAAGCCAGGCCCAGCCTGTATGGGGTTGGGGCTGCCTCTCTGTGAGCGTGGACGGGGCACGAGGCAGGGGCCAATATAAACTAACGGGGGTCAGAGGGTTCTGGAGTTGGGAAAGAGGGCGAACCGGACCGTGAAGCCCCCTGCCGTCTGTGTGGGTGTGAGGAGATGACCCCGTTTTAGGGAGACAGAGCGGCAGGTGTCCACTCTTCCTTAGTGGAGAGGGGAGGGTCCCCGACTGGAGGGGACTCAGTCGGGGGCTGTTTCGAAGGAGACCCGGGGCCGCCAAACCAAGCGAGAGTCGAGGAGGGCCCTCCGTCGGGAAGCGAATCCTGTTCCCCACCCCGAGTCAGAGGGCGCGGCGCGCGCGGGCCCGGGCCCAGCCGCCCCAGGCCGAACGTTCCGGCTGCGGCGGCAGCGGCAGCGGCAAAAGGAGAAGGAAGGCGCGGCGAGGGCACTGTTACTCCGGAACCAAAACGCACGGCACCGGAACCCCGGGAGCCGGAGAGAGGGACCCGCCTCCCGCGGCGCCATGTTGGATGAGGGCAGCTCCCGGCCAGCCCCGCCACCGCGCCCCGGCGGGCGGGACCCGAGGAGCGAGCGCGAGGGGCGGGGACGAGCACGAGGGCCGGGCTAGGCTGGCCCGTCGGGAGGTCTCCGTCGGCCCGTGGTCGCCCGCGGCGACCGAGTGACGCTCCTTTCTTTTCCACTCGCGACCCTCGTTAAAGGCAGCCGGGTGAAACCATCTAGCAAACGAAGGAGGAAACTAAACTGGGCTTTTGGCGGACTCCAGCCCAACTGTCGTCTTAAAATTGCGTACTGTTGGCGGAAGCCCCAGAAAGACGAAACTCCACCTCGCCTTTATACCTACTTTGTCAAGCCCTTTACCTTGACGGGGTTTGTGCACCAAATCAAGAGTAAGGCAAGAACTCAACACTTTTTTCCCCTTCTTCCACTCCACAGATACAGAATTATGATAGTCTTCCTCCCACTTGAGCAAAGAGTGTATGCTTTTTTTGTTGTTCTTTTACCCCACGATTGCCCTGAAATAGCAAACAGCCCCTCCATTTAAAAGCAACAGTAAAAGAAAAAAAAAAATTCAGGGAAGAGTTTAACTGCCAGGGGACAGCTGGAGTACTGGCATCCTGTTCTCTTATTAAATCATTGCAGAAAATATCTGGTCTAGTCCGTAAAATTTCAACCAGATAGCAATGTTTACACAATCGGTGATACCACAGGCAGTAGCAATAACCCTCGGTTGTTTTAAATGCCTTGTTAACCTCAGATTTTAAAATGCATAATTGTGTTGATCTATGGTTTCTATATAAAAGTTTGTTTACAAATCGCATTGTGTAGGTTGGGCCATAATCTCCTGCTAATGAACGTGCTCATGTCGCTTTAGAGTGCTGAATTTTATATAAATTCGGTGGGAGAGGAGTGATCATTTCCCCCCCTCACACTCAGAATTTATTCATGCAAGAGAAAAAATAATTTAAATGTTGGTTAGTTTAAGTAGAACACCAAAAATTTTTGTGCCTATATTTCTCTGCTGAGTTTCTTTTATATTTAATTCAAAAGTCCACATAGGAGATAAATTGTCTCTTTTTTAGTTACTGTAAATTAATAGCTTAGGTAGAAATTCATTTAATCAGATGCTCCAGATATTCTGAAATTGCCCTTTTCCACCCGTACCTCAGTCCTGTGAGAAATAAACAGTTTGCCCAAGGTACCCATGTACTTTTTTATTGAAAGTTCATTTCCTATTATTTGAGAATATAGACCACAAAACTGGAGATTTTCTATGAACCTATTATTTGTTAAAACAGCTTTTTAATTCATAGTACTATGGGGAAAACCAACCCAATTTGTACTTTCAATTCTTCTGGATGGAGATATACCCCAAAGTGGAATTGCTGGGTCATACAGTAATTCCAGTTTTAGAATTCTATTGCTGGACCATTCTTTTTTTTTTTTTTTCTTTTAAGTGTATTTATTTTGAGAGAGCGAAAGAGCACAAGCAAGGGAAAGGTAGAGAGAGAGCAAGGCAGAGGATCTGAAGTGGGCTCTGTGCTGACAGCAGAGAGCCTGATGCGAAGCTTGAGCTCATGAACCCAACAGTGAGATCATGAGATCACGACCTGAGCAGAAACCAAGAGTCGGATGCTTAACCAACTGAGCCACACAGGCTCCCCTACTGCTGGACCGCGGTAAGTGCCTATGGACACCGTGCCTGGAAAAGCACATTCTGCCGGTCTTGACTCAAACGTTACCTTCTAATTGCAGCCTTCCTTTAGCACACACTATGGCAATTACAAACCAGCCCCCAAAACACTCCATTCATAGATACAAGCCAGTTTAATTTTTCTCCTAGCACGTATCTAACATGTCACAGGTTTTACTCATTTGCCTGTCTCCCCAGTAAACTATAACTTAATGAGGGGAGGGAACTATATGTGTTTTTTTTATTCACTGCCATGCCCCTAGTACCTAAAATAGTACCTGGCACATCGCAGGCACTTGAATAATAGCTGTTGAGTGAATGAATGGATCCTGAAGGCAAAGTGGACTGAAGAATAAGAATGCAACTGCCCTGTGCACCTCCTGCCTGTCTTGAGCCTCACTTGCTCCTTTGCTTTTCCACCATCAAGACTGCGACAACAGGGGTGCCTGGGTGGCTTGGTCGGTTAAGCGTCCAACTTCAGCTCAGGTCATGATCTCACGGTCCGTGGGTTCGAGCCCCGCGTCGGGCTCTCTGCTCCTCCCCTGTTCATGCTCTGTCTCTCTCTGTCCCAAAAATAAATAAACATTAAAAAAATTAAAAAAAAAAAAAAGACTGCGACAACAATCATTATAGACTCCCAAAGAACTACAGATTTTATAGCAAATATTGATTGCCTCCTGTGTTCGAGAATTCCACTTACCTCCTTCAGGGCCTACTGTGGGCCCTTATGTATAAAGCTCAAATATTTGTTGATTAATTTTGATTTAAAAGAACATGATGAAAATAGAGGATGAAAACAGTAACTTTACGGTGGAGAAACCTAGCAGACACCATCCTAACCAAGCGGTCAAAGTTAACATCCCCAGTAATAAGTCATGTTGGGATCATGTGCTGTCTAATATGATGCAGTAAGAAGGGCGCTTGACCTCTGTGGTCTTGTCCCCCAAACTCATGACCCCAATCTAATCATAAGAAAAACATCGGACAAACCGAAATTGAGGGACATTCTACATAATACCTGACAAGTACTCCTTAAAACTGTCAAGGTCATAAAAAACAAACTGTTCACAGACCTGAGAAGACTAAGAAGACATGATGACCGAATGCAGTCTGAGACCTTCAATGGAATCCTACAACAGGAAAAGAACAGTAATGAAAAGCTGGTGAAATCTGCACAGAATCTGCAGTTCAGTTGGCAATAATGAACCAGTGTTGATATCTTTTGGCAACTAAGTTACATGAGGTGCTAATATCAGAGAAATCTGGATGAGGGTTTATAAGGAACTCTGTACTACCTTTGCAATTTTTCTGTAAATCTAAACACACCAGCAATCGTGTCTTGGGAATATTACTTGCAAGAGGATATAATTATATAATTTACAATAGCAACAACAACTAAACCATAAACATTTTCTTCATGTTGCCTAATATCCTTTAGTTTGTAAAAAAAGAACATGAAGAGGCATGAACAAAAATGAGCACAGATAAACCCCTAAAAGCGTGACAGGGAAGTTTATTCTCTCCTGTTTTGGCAGAAAGGAAAAAAAGAACAGTGAGACAAGTCCAGCACTCGCACAGAAGCAGAAACAACAGTTTAACAGTCACAGAGCACCTAGTATGTGCCAGATGCTATGGATTTTAGATGTTCTAAAATGAATTAATTCATTAATTTAATGATCTCACAGTTTGTGAGGCTCTGAGCTGACGGTGTGGAGCCTGCTTGGGATTCTGTCCCTCCTTCCCTCTGCCCCTCCCCCACTTGTGTGCGTGCCTGGGCGCGCTCTCTCTCTCTCTCTCAAAATAAATAAATATTTAAAAAATTTTCAAATGTTGGGGTGCCTGAATGGCTCAGTCAGTTAAGCATCTGACTTTGTCTCAGGTCATGATCTCACAGTTTGTGAGTCCGAGCCCCGCATGGGGAGCTGTGCTGACAGCTCAGACCCTGGAGCTTGCTTCAGATTCTGTCTCCTTCTTTGCCCTCCCCCTGCTTGTGTGCTCTCTCTCTCTCTCTCTCAAAAATAAATAAACATTAAAAAAATTTTTTTAATGTCATTAGATTGAATTTCTGCGTAATATATTTTCTTTTAGATAAAGTAGGCTGCTGTCCCTACAAATCACTTAAGCTGTATTACTTCCTTCTTTTCATTGTTTAAACATATCTGTATTATTTTGTTTGTATTAACAAAATATATCTCACATTTTTGTGGCACTTTATAGCTTGCAAATACTTCCACATCCATAATGTGACAAAATTGTCTATGCATTGTAGGTTACGACCACGGACTCCATAGACAGATTGCAAGGACTGGAGGAACACTCACTATGTGTGACCTTGGGTAAGACTTCGTGATTTCTACAGCTAAAAAATAGGCATAAAAACAGTGCCAAACTCACTGGGCTGTTAAGAGAGGATTAAGTGAGTTAATATGTATAGAGTGCTTAGTCTAGGACTTGGCACAAATAAATACTATGTAAGTATTAGTTAAACTCCTCCTTCTGTACATGAAGACACTAAGATTTAGAAAGCTCTAATTTTTCTCAGTCGTTTAACTGGTATTGGTACAAGAACTTAAACCATATATTTTATCTTTAAAACAAGGTTCTTTGTATTACACATATAGTAGAACAGCAATAAAAAACAAACTAGCATGATTTGGAATCAGAGATAGGCATGCATGCAAGAATGATAATAAAATTTCAGGGTTAAAGGAAACTGACAAAATCACCAATGTTGTCCTCTGCACAATTCAAGAATTCTCTCCATGTCTACCTAAGGAATGGTCATGCAGCCTCTCTGAACATATCCAACAACAGACTCACTGCCTCAAGAGGGAACCTATTCCATGTTTGGCCAACTCAATTAAAACATTCTTGTCTTCTAGTTACTAGCATATTATTTCTAGTTCTGTTTAAAGTGAGTAAGTCTAACTGATCCTAGTACTTTCTGTTTAATGTTTTACTTCATTTATTTCTACATGTCATTCCGTTTGACTTTAAAATAGCAACATTTCTTGAGGCGGCTGGATGGCTTTTTTACGTAATAAAAAAGGCTACCGTAGTAAAAAAAATGGCTCAGTTCATGATCCCACATTTTGTGGGTTTGAACCCTGCAACGGGCTCTGTGCTGACAGCTCAGAGACTGGATCCTGCCTTGGATTGGATTCTGTGTCTCCCTATCTTCTCTCTGACCCTCCCCTGTTTGTGTTCTCTCTCTCTCAAAGTATAAAAGAGGGGCGCCTGAGTGGCTCAGCCGGTTAAGCGTCTGACTGGCTCAGGTCATGATCTCACAGTTTGGTTCGTGAGTTTGAGCCCCGCATTGGGCTCTGGGCTGATGGCTCAGAGCCTGGAGCCCACTTCAGATTCTGTGCCTCCCTCTGTCTGTCCCTCTGCTGCTTGCACTCTGTCTCTCGCATTGTCTCAAGAGTAAATAAACATTTAAAAAAAAGAATAAAAGAAACATTTTAAAAAATTAAATAATAAAATAAAATAAAATAGCAACATTTCTGTATGAGAAAACAGTATGAAATGCCTCAAAAGGATAATGCAACAAGATTCCAGTCTTTTATTTTTTCAGACTCCATAAGTGTGTAAGTTAATTCATGACATGTGAAGTATTTCAAAACTTGTTGCTGTTCTTGCAAATAATCCATAGGATCTCCAGTTAAAGTATCCTTTTCTGAAAACTCTTAAAGATGAAGACAAGTTTTCTTTTTAATTTTGAATCATCACACATTCATTCCACAAAGAGCCTTATTTATTTATTTATTTATTTATTTATTTATTTATTTAATTTTTTGAATGTTTATTCATTTTTGAGAGAGAGAGACATAGAGCATGAGTGGGGGAGGAACAGAGAGAAGGAGACACAGAACTCGAAGCAGGTTCCAGGCTCCAAGCAGTCAGCGCAGAGCCCGACGCAGGGCTCAAACCCACGAACCATGAGATCATGACCTGATCCGAAGTCGGCCACTCAACTGACCGAGCCACCCAGGAGCCCCGAATTTTGATTTTTAAATGTAATGTAAAATTAGGTGACACTGTTTAGATTTTTATCCAAACTTTAAAATTCTTGGTTCCTTCATCTTTTAATGTTGGAAATTTGAAAGCATAAAAAACTAAAATGTTGGTTTCATCTCACAGCAGGCGGGTTAATATCATACGTAATAAAAAAGGCTATAAGAGGGGTGGGTGCTGGCTGGTCCAGTCGGTAGAGCCTGTGACTCTTGATCTCAGAGCTGTGAGTTCAAGCCCCACATTGGGTGTGGAGCCTACTTAATATGGATGAATTTTAAAAGAGAGAAAGAAATAAAGGTTACAGGATAATCTCCTATCTTCATGGACTTTCATTCAATTCTTAAACATATACATTTTTTGAAATGAAAATATCCACTTTTATTAAATGGAGTTAAAAATTTTAACCTAGGAGAGTATTAATTTTCATTTTGTATGTTTTTATATTCTTCCTTTAGAGTTTGGGTAGACCACTTTTTAGGTCTGATTTTAAATTATGCACTTATATGAAAATAGAGTAAAATGAATCACCTTGTGGTTAATAAATTCAATGTTCTGTTTACAGACAGATTGTTATAAAATTACTGATCTATTCTAGCAGCAGCAAAGGTTATGTCAAGCAACTACTAAAAAAATCATACTACATAGTGTTAATGATGTTACCTTAACATACCAGCTTCAGGGGCTGCATAATTGTTTCTGCCAACCCATAAATTTTTGAGTAACAACAAAATTATTGTGATTTTTCTTACTAAATAATTCATACATTACAAAGCATGTATGTAACAAGGTCCATGAATCACTAAAGCATATAATGATCATATATCTAATGACATATCTCTTTTCATAAGATGAATTCAAATAGATTTATGTATTTAGGTTAACTAAAAAATACTGAGTTTATAAGGTTCATAATTCTATCATCAACAACAATACAGAAACTTTACATCTTCTTTAAGAAGTACAGCTTCCATGATTTGCTTTTAAAAACTGGAAGCTTTTGTTTATCAAAATCCTTGTGTTTAAGCTACTTTTCATGAAGTTTTACTGCTTTTAAATTGATACTATAAATATCACTGAAGATAAATTAATAATATAATGGAGTAGTACAATCTTCATAAACTGTATTTAAAATGATATAAGTGCAACTAAAATAGCTATAAGCAATACTATATAACACCTCATACTAGTAGTAGCTAATATTCTTTACCCAGCAACTCGGATCTAAAAGAGGATATTTTCATTTACTAACATTTTACGTGCTTTTCTTTGGTCTGATCTTCAATCTTATCACATTTCTTTATGCACGTGTGTATGTATTTTTATACTGAAGAATGACATACAACATTGTGTTCGTTTCAGGATAAAAGTATATAATAAGGATATAAAAGTATATCCTTAATGCTACCAAAAAATGATCCCAAATGAGATTTCATCTACTTAATTAAAAGTAGGTTTCATAATTAAAAAGTTTTAAATGCCAAGACTGCAAAGTATAAAATGATGTTAGCATGTTTTACCTCTTTTAATCTCTAACATGTTTCTAAACTCTGTTATTTTCTACAGAAATCATGCAGTTACATTCCATTATAGTAATATTAAGTCCTTTACTAAATTTTAAAAATTACTTTTATTTGTGGTAAAATCCACAGAACACCAAGTTTACCATGTTAACCATGTTGAAGTATACAGTTCAGCAGTATCTAGTCACATGACCATTCACATTATTGTGCAAACATCAGTACTATCTCTAGACCTCTTTTCATCTTGCAAAATGGAAACCATACTGCCATTAAATACTAACTGCCCATTTCCCCTCCCCGCTTTACTAAATTTTTAACAGTTTTATTGAGAGATCATTCACATGCCACACAGTCTTCCATTTAAAGTGTACATTTCCATGGTTTGAGTATAGTCATGGGCTCATGCAACCATTACCACAATCAATTTTAGAACAGTTTCATTACCCCAAAAAGAAACCCCATACCCATTAACAGTCGCTGCCCATTTCCTCCCAACCTCCCCATCCCTAGGTAATCACTAATCCTCTTTGTCTCGGTAGATTTGCTTGTTCTGGACATTTCATATTAATGGCATCATGTAATAGGTGGTCTTTACGACTGGCTTCTTTCACTTAGCACAATGTTTTCAAGCTCCGTCAATGCTGTGGTGTTTATCAGTGTATCCTTCTCTTTTTTGACTGAGTAATATTCCAGTTATTCCCATAATAATGTGAATATGACACATTTTATGTATTCATTCTTCAGTTGGTGGCTATTTGTGTAGTTTCCACTTTTTGGCTAGAATGAACAATGCTACTATGAACATTTGTGTACAGGTTTTTGTGTGAACATTTGTTTTCAGTTCTCTATAGACCTCGCAATTGAATTGCTGGGTCATATGGTAACTTCATGCTTAATATTTTGAGGAACTGCCAAACTTTTCCAAAGTGGCTGTATCATTTTACATTCCCACTAGTAATGCATGAAGGTTCCAGTTTCTCCACATCCTTGCCAACACTTATCATCTGTCTTTGAGGGGCAGAGAGAGAGAAAGAGAGAATCCCAAGCAGGCTTCGTGCTGATAGGGCAGAGCCCAACATGGGGCTCAAAGCCACAAACTGTGAGATCATGACCTGAGCTGAAATCAAGAGCCAGGTGTTCAACTGAATGAGCCACCCAGGTGCCCCTCTCATTATGGTTTTGATTTGCATTGCCCTAACAGTTAATGTTGAATACCTTGTCATGTGCTTAGTAGCCAAAAGTTGTAGAACTTATTTGCAGAAATGTCTGTTCAAATCCATTTTTCAATTGGGTTGCTGAGTTATAAGAGTTCTTTATATATTCTAGCTACAGGTCCCCTATCAGATATGTGATTTGCAAATATTTTCTCCCATACCATCAGCTGTGTTTTCACTTTGATAGTATCCTTGGAAGCACAAGAATTTTTCACCTTGATGAAATCCAATTTATCTTTTTTTTTTTTTTTTTCATTTCTCATTTCCCTTTACTAACTTATCCTTTCCCCAAATAGGAGAATTTTACAGCAGGCTCTACATGAAATCAATTTCTTTACTAGAAAACTAACTGAACTTTTAGAAACACACTAAAAACAATCTACATTTATGTTATCCCAGCTGAATTAAGTGTATTCTCAATTAGCAGAGCAGAGGTCTCAAAAGTAGCTGAAGGGCCAAACTTGTGTCAGCGGAAACTATTTTAGCCACATTTTCGTTTAAAGAAAAAAATTTTCTCAGCATCTCTTCTCCAATTTATATTGAAAAAATACTCTGTGGACCATGGTCACTACTAATAATACTTCTTATTGTTGGGAAAGCTCTTGTGAAACATTTGTCAAGTACATAGAATAGTACAAAAGTGAAATATAGTAATTAAGATTTGTGTTCTATCGATTGTGTAGCAAAAGTAATTTTTCATTACTAACATAAGATTTAATAAGTATAAGTAGTTAAAGATTCTGACTTGGCACTAGTCATTAGCATGTAATTGAACTAGTAAAAAAATCAGTTAAAGCTGTGTTGATTACCACCTTATCTTTGAAAGGCAATTAAAGACCTCAATCATTGCAACAAGATTTGATTGTGCAGCCTTTATTGGACATTGATCTTTCGGCAAAGTGCAGTTACATTTTCCATTAATTTACAGTAACACAGTTTAACTTTGATACCCTAGACTGTTGACCCAGGTGAGATGTAATGCTAAGTACTTGTTTAGGTTAAGATGCCCTCAAACATCATTACTGTCTGAATGTAAGTGCTGAAAAAAAGGAGATACCCGATCTACCCGCTTTAGATAAGGTTTCTGTTATCTGCATTAGCTTTTAAATGAAATGAAACCAAGATCCTTGTCTGTAGGTCACCCCACTCATTTAAACATCATTCCTCATTTAACAGAATTAAGAGATATTTTCATGAAGCATTATACATGTTCTTGATTATAGTTTTGAGTGACTATAAATATGATAAAAAACAAAATGTACATTTTAAAAGAAATATATATGGCCTTTAATAATTAAAATTGTTTTGATTTTTTACTGAAGTCAACAATTAGCAAATTAGTGACCAAATTTGTGTGATAAAAGAAATAACTGTACAATTGGCTATGTTAAGACATTAGTGCTGAAAAACTAGGGATTTTTATATTAGCAACCTCTTTCATGCCCCCAATTCTTACTGCATCTTTACAGTAGTTCACAGCTCATGCAGGAACTAAACATTCTGACTGGAAATTTCTTCCAATACTTGCTAATTGATTTGCACAGAAATAACAATAGAAGAGTTACGAAATTTTATACCAAAAACACATCTTCGTTAAAAAATAGTTTTGCTTGATTTTTGAGACAAAATCCCATCAAGGAAGTTAAGTATTGGCAGAAAAGCTGTTTTTGGTTGTTTCATCAACTAAGAATATTCCTAATATCCCGAAGGGCAGCAGGGTCCGCTCAGAACCCTGCTTGCAACCTCAGGTGTAATCAGCATGTGCACACCCATAAAATGCCTTCAATGTGTCCCCTTTCTTCCTCTCACCTTATTTTTAAATCCTTTGATTAATGAAGTCTTTTACATACATACAAATAGATATGGAACAGAAGAATGAGGATTACAAAAACAGCCTTTACTGAAATAAAACTGGCATTTGCTTATGAGCATATTTATGATACATTTTAAAGTAGAAAGCCTTCTTGTTTTGGTCTTCTCAGATTACAGGTGGAAAAAACTTAAGACACAAAGGAGTAGAGTTATTAGCTTGAGGTCAAAAAGTAATACAGCACTGATACTAAAAATAGAATCAATTTCCTGACTTCCAGCATTTATACTTTATCCCTTTAAGGCCACAGTGCTTCCACGTATTTTCCACTTTAAAGGAAAAACCATTACTGTTCAATGGGGAGCATTTTTAGACTAAAAGGTTCACTATAAGACTTAATAAATCCAGTGAATGATATTTTAATATTTGAACCATGCCCTTAGCCATCGTTGAGTTCATCCTTCACTATGATCAACTCCATGAGAGCAAGAGGTCTATTGATTTTCATGTAATACAAGAAAATATTACATTTGCTTAATTGTTACACAGTGAGCACATGAGACAAGAAATCAAGGCTCTATTTAATGCTGCAAGCAGCAGAGAATTACAGAGATCAATAGGGTAGTTTGTCAAAGATCTTCTCCAAGGAGACTTACCTATCACCATATGGACAAGCAGTCACACTGACTGTAGCTATTGAAAAACAGGTAAGCAGAGTCAGCAGTACAAATTATCAGAAATCAAACAGGCCAGTGTGAAAAGAAGTGCAACTCTACTGAAAAGCTGTATTTATAGTCTGGTAATTAAAAACCATTTTATCAGCCTTGTGCTGGGACCAAACCTTTACAGCAAGTATTGACAAGACCAGCAGCAGTGAATGAGCAGTATTTGACTTAAAACTTATGAGCTATAGTTATTTAACTTTGCCCATTACAGGGGAAATCAGTTCTAGCCTTCCTTGCAAAATGCTAATAGTCAGTTTTATTATTAATGAAGTCTAATGTAACACTATCTTCTTCGTGTAAGCTATTCATTTAACTAGTGTCAAGTATATTCTTCTGGACTAAATATATGGGCATAAGTACTTCTTTGATTAAAGTGTTATTTAGAATTGCTTTTAGACAAGTGCATGCTACATGTATTTGAAGAACAGCTCGCTCTCTGTAGCTCATTTAAAATGACCACCTTGAACGAAGTCAGTTTGTATTACTTCATTCTGGTATTTTCACCTCAAGTCACTTCCAGTCACTTTCTCTACTGATTTGCCAGAAGTAAGCACCCAGTTGTTGGTTAGACTGTATTGTATAGAATATTTTGCTACAAAAATGTGTACACTTGCAGAGTATCAGCAACACATTAACATAAAATGATATATAATGTATGTTTGTAATTATGGGAGAGATCATAAATCTTAAACACCCATTGGTTTAGACATTACATAGCTCTACTTAGTTCTCCCTAAATTACTCCAAATTTCTGAAATTTACCATTCGTCTGGGTATTTTGTAACTACCCCCAAGGATAAATTTTTTTAAATGACTTTGCTTTCAAAAACGCAATTAACTTAATAAAATCTTAACACAAAACTGCCATCAGGTCTTTAAAATTTCAGCCCATTTCCCATCACCAATAAGTGTATGGATATGTACCATTTCAGCTAATTGCTTTTGTAAACAGTCACCAAATTTATTCTTCTGGGTCTTTGTAGATCTTAATTGCTCTTACAGCTTTATCAGCGTGCTATTTTAACTTTTAATAAGTCTTAATTTCATTCATCTTGCTACATTTACATTAACCAGAGTCATTATTCTTTTTTTCAAAGTAGTATGGTATTGGAGGTTTAGACGATAAGAAATTTCAACATTACACCTGAACCTCTCATCCAGGTAAATGGCACAAGGGCTTTAAAACATTCCCATTTAAAATCCTGCCAGCTGAAGAGTTTAGATTTCAGATTGCAATTAGAATTCATCAGTTTTGGATTTGCCAATGGTATTATCTCCACCTTTATCCTAAACTCCCCTACTTCTTTTTCCAGTGTCATATAAAAGGTTTTCCCCTGTCCTTCTTTGTATGGGTGTCTCTATTTTCTCTTCAAAGAGTTGATTTAAATTGTTAATACCTAACTATAGAATATATATAGGTTGTAATCATTTTTTATCTGTAATTTAACCTAATTCTAGGGGAAAAAATGGTGTATGCCTCATGCATTTGTAGTTCCCATTGGCTAAACTGAGTATGTAATATATAACCATGTATGAAAAGCTTTGCCTCTTGAGGGCAATGATTCATCTTAAAGAATCAGACACCACAGAAAGAAAAAGGTGTTTGCAAAAGTTTTATTTTAAAGGGTCAAAAATAAATATTGTACATACACACAAGAGAAAATCCACCGATATTTATGTTCTCCAAGGCTCACCCTTCAGTACATGGCACCTTCATCTTCTTTATTTAGAAAATAAACTGTTATTGGTCCATAACTGGTATGCACAGTCTCTGTGACTCTAGCAAATAACCAGGAGCCAAGTCCATACAATAAAGTTGGAATACCTAGAAAACAAATGATATGTTTTTATGAACATCAATACTTATTAATCACGCATCAATATATTTGTCATGGTGCAAATCACAAAGCACTCTTCAGCAATGTCAACAAATTATAAAGTTATAAAAATATAGACATGAGTGAAGATGGACTCATTATCTAAGAGCTCAATTTCATCTGTTTGTGGAACTATGTGAGCCTAGAGATCTTTAAAACTATAGATAAAGCTGGTTTAAACTTTAATTCAAAGCACTTTATAAGCACTAATTCATTACTTCCAAGTAATTATGAAGTAATTTTATATTCTTTTTGCAAATAAACAGAATATTCATTCATTTCGTTGTAGATGCTCCTGATTATTGGCCTTGAGCTTAAATTACTAGGTCAACTTTACTGTGCGTTAAGTTAAACAGCAACACTGATGGTTAAAGTAATTTTTTGTACAACTTAAAAGAAACTGGGTCAAAGAGCTGTCTTGAAAACCTAAGGCAAAACGTAACTCAAGGAAGATTTTAGTATAACGAGAAATACTCCCATTAGTATTTTTACAGCTGATTTGAAAACAACCTTGTTTCAACCTATTTGGAATAGGTATTCAGTAGATTCCAACAACATGTTTCTTCTTTGGAGTATTTCCATTTGATAAGATCTTGCTGTTATATTTGAGACTAGCTGCCATTTGTGATTCATGGAACTAAGCCTACTAACCAGAGATAATGGATTAAGCACTCATGCAAATGAAACTATAGTGGACACAAAACAAACTTTCACAGTTCCTATCTTTTTTAAGGCACTTATTTAAATTCAATGACTACTGACATATTAAAAACATGTATAAAACCAACAGGCATATGAATCAATAGCAAATATCGTATGCTCGACACAGTGGTAATTTTATTGTTACCGTGTAGGAGTTGGACATAAAAAGACAATTTAAAAGACAAGCTGTCCATTTGGAAAATCCCTCTTTCCAGCTAATAGGGAAACCACATGCTCAGGACTAATCATATTGCTAAATTTTTTCTTATTTTTCTGCAAGAATATATCTGCCGTTATGCTCTTTTTGAGTGAGTAAGTGCACTGGACTACTTTGTGCTTATTCCCTGAAGCTGCATTCCAACCACTGTGATGCCAGAGACTAATCAGGAGAAGCGTCACTATCTGGCAATGAGAATAGGAAAAAAAATGCCCATTCAGTCTGGCACCTCTCTATTTTTAGGAATATACTGGGTCATAGTTTGTCACTATCACAGGGTTCCCTGGAATGCCCATGAAATCTTTGACTGCTTTCTTTGCCTTGGTAATACCCAAAAGAATCTCTAAATGCTTCAAGGGAATGTCACAAAAAAGCCACAAAAACTAGCATCATAAAGCTATTTATAAATAATTTTATCAGGAAAAAAAAAAGGCAAGTGGAGTGTGGTTAGGGAAGCATACAGGCAGAAATGAGTGAAGAATAGAAAGATAAGTTGAAATAAAAAATTAAATATGGCATCACAACTTTAAAGCTGAAAATCAATGGGGTAAGAAAAAAACAGGTTCTAGGAACAAGTATTAATTTTTAAAATATACTGACAGTAAATTATATATAAGATATGCCTTTTAAACCAACGCTAAGGACATAAATTTAAGGGGTGGCTGGTGAAACTGAAATCTTGTTTGATCGTACTTATCAGTTTCCAGTTAAAATATTGGCACGTTTTAAAAACCACACAAATCAATGGTCCATATTTTTTCAGCTAAAATGGAGAACTGATCAAAGATTACCAGTTTAATAATAACTACATTACCTCTCACTAAGAAACAGCTAGGAAACACTATCAATAATTTTGTTTGATAGGGGATAGAGTTGTGATACAGGAGTCAAAAATTCTCTATTTCTTTTTTCCTGCAGTCTATTTAATGCAGTCAGGCTAATACACCAAATGAGAAGATTTGCCACTGACGTAATTAAAACATAAAAAAAAATAATTTTATGGCACATATGCTATAAAGTCTATAAAATTCTGTGAGAAATTAAATTTTTCCCAGACTGAAACATAACATCAAAATGAACATGAAAGTCAGTTCTTTGCATAATAATTCATTTTGAGTCAGCTGAACAGTAGGTAAACCACTGTCAAATTAAGCACTTAAAAAAAATTAGAACTTCTTAGCAAGTCTCCGATTACCCATTCATTCCAATGGTAAGTTGCTTTTCTTAAATCTCAATCTACTTCCCAGCAGGATACCCAGACTGATAAACCATCAGTAAAATGTCAGCTTCCACTGAAGGGAAGACAGAGGAGAAAGAGAACAAATGGTAAAAGAGAAATCTTTATTATTTACAAAATGGAAAAATGAATTACTCTGATAATTATTAATTTAGAAGGGAATAAGAGGAATAAAATCCTAAGTATTTTTATTAATAGAATATGTAGTTGATGATCCACAGGGGCAATTTGTACATCACAGAACAGGGAAGAATCTATTATCTAATTCTCTACCATAAGACAAAAATACAAAATAAACATTACCAAATTGGTGAATACACTATTCTTTAAAAAGTGCAGGAAAAAATTCCCTGTATCAATAAAAGCCAATTCGAATGAAAGCATGCATGAGCAGAAAGTTTTCCTTTTTGTTTAACTTAAAACTCTTATTCCCACGTAGGCAGGATTTTTAGAATTTCCAGAAGACCATTACATCACTCTTCAGCCTTCTCTTCCACATAAAAAAAGAAAAAGAAAAACTACAACTGTTGTTTCTTTCCTCAAAAGGTTTCACTTCTCTGTGTGAGACTGTATCCTAATTTTCTTTGGATTTCTTTGTACCTATATGCAAAAGAAAGCTCCAAACCGTTCAGGTGTTCTTAAGGTGTTAAATTTTAAATGAAAACTTTCTTTCAAAGGCATTTGGCTCATGGTTTACCTATAATCCACCAATTATACTTTTCCTAACCTGTAACTCTTACCAGTTGGGAAGAATGATGGCTTCTGATTCTGAAAATGCTAAAATAAACCTCATCTTGAATCTAGTCATCACTCCAATTTTTCCAAATAATTTTGAATTGAATCTTCTAAGTGTGCTTGCTCACCCTTCAACTTTGAATCAACCTCAAAATTAGTGGGCATGCTCTATATAGTCCATCAGCCAAACAAACAAACCTTTAAAGGTATACACATTGCTAAATAATCTTCTCCTTGGTGGAGTGAACCCAGGACAGTCCCAGTAGACCAATGGCTCAAAAATCCCACGAGAGACATATGTGTTATTATAAGCAAAAGTACATAAATACCATGTTTAAATTTAACGAGCTATTAGATACACAGGGGTTTAGCTTTAATTCTGGTTTTAAAAATTCTGGTTTTAAAAAACTGGTTGGGTAACATGGTTCAGCTACCAGGTCCAGATTTTCAATTACTAAAATCTGGATTAATATGATATTACCTATTAATAGGTACAAAACATCTTGAGGCCTCTCTCTTTTTCACTGACCTAGAAAAGATACACCCATGTCAATGTTCATGCCTCTTCTGTCAGTAGCCAAAAGAAAATAAACATCCAGCAAGAGTAAATACTTTCAGAATTAGAATATTCCCATGAAAATACGGAAATATTAAAGACGTACCATCTTTTAAATATCTTTTAGGCCTAGCACCTGAGGAAGCTGATATGACTGGTGAAAACCATTAGTGCTTTCTGTAGAACGCACTTGGTAGGATTTCACATAGAGAAAATCAAACTTAGAAAGTAGTTGCAGTTTTTATAATAATGAATGCACTCAAGAGAATGATGGTCATGAACGAATCCTGCCATGCAATAAGGCATTTCTCAATTTCAGAGCCACTTTCCAATGTGGACGTTTCCTTACACCCTCTTTCTGACTGCCCAATATAAGTATCCTCCCAGCCAAGAGCTGCAGCAGGTGTGGACAGAATGAACGCCTCCTCCCCATCAGTGACGCAGTGTGATCCCTAGACACAGGCCTCGGCTAAAGCCCCGCTTTCCGGGGAAAGGTTCAATAGCAACTACTGCGATATCAACTACTGAGCCCCGACAAGCACCTACTGGGGAGTAGGGGCCGGGGGCTGGGGGAGGGGGGCGGGGAGGTAGGAATACATAAGCCCAGGGCCAAGGCCAGTCCTAGAAGGCTGCTGAGTGGGTGAGACGCGGAGGCAGGGTCCGGGAAACCCAACAGCGCGGGGCGAACCAAACGTGCCGAAAGCGTGCTCCCGGGAGAGCCTGCGCTGGGCCGAGGCAGGGTTCCCCGGCGCTGACGTGGCCTGACCTTGGGCCGGGGTCTCGATCTCTGAGCGACGTTTGTCAGCGTGCTTTGCAAACAGTGATCCCATTGTCAGCGGGGCGTGTTTCACCGACCCGGGCCACTCACCCAGGTTGACGACCTTCAGCGCCGTGAAGAACCGGTCCTGCCCGGCCAGGTCCTGCCAGGGGGCCTTGGAGCAGTGGTACTTGATGAAAGGGAAGCAGCCGGTACGCAGGACGTGGTAGTTGGCGCCCTGCACCGGCCAGTTGAAGTGCGAGAGGCCGAACTGGTCGTTGCGGACAGCGCTGTAGGGCACGCAGAAGGAGGTCCAGTGCGGCAGGCGCCGCTGTAGCAGGTGCCGCGTCAGCACCTCGGAGGCGCGGGGCTTCGGGCGGGAGGCGGCGCCCGAGGCCCAGGGCCGGCACAGCAGCAGCCGGAGCGCAGCCTCGTGGGCCCTCCGCAGGGGTTCCATGGCCGGACTAGCCCGCGTCCCCGCCCCCGCCCCCGCCCCTCTGCCTCCGTGGGGCGCGCGCCGCTGGGGGCGGAGCCGTCAGAGCGGGCGCGCGCCCGCGCCCCGGGGCGAGCGGCGGGGACGCCCAGTGGGCGCCGCGCGAGTGCACGAGAGCCCCCCCGGGGCGCGGTGGCGCGTGCGCACGAAGGTCTTGCGGCCTCCCGCGGAAGGAGCGGAGGGTGCTTGAGGGGCGGGCCCAGTGACCGGCGCTGGGAGTAAGGGTCAGCGGCGCAGAGGAGGTAATTAAGTCGTCACGTGTGACCTCATGTAGTTAACAACCCTGGGGCCCCGGGGGGCGGGGGGGGGGAAGGGGACTTGGGGGGCTTATCGGTAGGGGTGTGAGGAAATTTAAGGCTTAAAACAAATAACCACCCTAGTGAGTGGCAGGACTGACACCCAGATCTCTCTTCCAAGCTTTGGGCTCAAGTGAGATTCTTAGATGGCGTTGTCGAGGACATGTTTGAGAAGGTGACCTCGAGTTAAAGGCCAAAAGCCCCCAGATTTGCACTGGCTGGTGAAGTCGGGAAGCACTTTTATGTTTAGGTCTTCGCTGTCATGTTCACTGTTATTTCGCATATTTCAAAATAAAAAGTTTATTTTTAAAAACGTCCCACATCTCTCTGTGCATTGTCCAGATGCCCCCCCCCCCCACACTCCTTCCCAACTAAAGCTTGGTGACTGCCAAACCAGCCTTTTAGTTATAAACCTTTATAATCCTCAGCCACCCATTATCAATCTATTACTTTAGGAAAACCTTTTCTCAAACTCCCCAGCCACTTGAGGTATTACAAACACCTGCTTTAAAAAAAATTTTTTTTTAAGTTCATTTATTTTGGCAGAGACAGAGACAGCATGGGTGAGGGAAAGGCAGAGAGAGGGAGAGAGAGAATCCCGAGCAGGCTCCATGCTGCCAGTGGGAGCCCAAAGGGAGGGCCTGAACCACAGAGACCAGGAGATCATGACCTGAGCTGAAACCAAGAGTGGTATGCTTAACCAGCTGAGCCACCCAGGCGCTCCATGAACACGTGCTTCTAAAGAAACATTTCTTCCAGTTTGTCCTAAACTCACCTTTTTTGGAGAAACCATACGTAAAGAAGATGATGTGTCTGGAAAACATTGGATGTAAAAAAGAATCATGTATAAGCACTATATGACAACTATTGGGATGTACGATAGTGTGGCTAGTTTTTAAATTTTCCAGGTTTTTAACAGTTTTTTTTAATGTTTTATTTATTTTTGACAGAGACAGAGTGGGAGCAGGGGGAGGGGCAGACAGAGAGGGAGACACAGAATCCAAAACAAGCTCCAGACTCCGATCCACCAGCACAGAGCTTGATGCCGGGCTCCAACTCACAAACTGTGAGATCATGACCTGAGCAGAAGTTGGACGCTCAACCAGCTGAGCCACCCAGGCACCCCACCATTTTCCAGCTTTTACTGATTTGTTCAGCAAACATTGAGCACCTGCTACCATGTGCCAAATTTTGAGGGGCCTTGTAGTCCTGCAAGTAATTTGAACTTTACCTTATAGGATTCCCTATTAGATAAAAGTTTTTTAAAAAGATATTACGTGGATGCTTTGGATTACGTGTCTCCCTTTCTCTCTGCCCCTCCACCACTCATGCTTTCTCTCTCTCTTTCTTTAAAAAATAAATAAACAATGGGGCACCTGGGTGGCTCAGTGGGTTGAGGGACCGACTTCAGCTCAGGTCATGATCTCACGGTTTGTGAGTTCGAGCCCCGCATTGGGCTCTGTGCTGACAGCTCAGAGCCTGGAGCCTGCTTCTGATTCTGTGTCCCCCTCTCTCTCTCTGCCCCTCCCCCACTCATGCTCTGAAATAAATAAACATTAAACATTAAATAATAAACATTAAACATTTCTGTCTCAGAAATAAACATTAAAAAATAAACATTAAAAATTTTTTTAAAAAGATTTTAGGTGGAGGCATGATGTGGTTAGATTTGCAACAGAAATGGCTAAGGGAGGCTAAGTCAAGTCAGGGAGATGATATTCAGTATTGTGATTTTCAAATTAAATTTTAAAAAGCATTGGAGTCTTTTTCAAACAAAATCTGTCACAGAACCCCAACATAGAAAGTAGATGAAAACTTGTGTTTCATTATTAAACATTTAGAAGTTCAAATTTTTAACATTAACTTTATAGGTAAATTTTTAAAAATGAGACTGGTTTGTTGTCTTGGGGTTTTTTGTTTGTTTTGTTTTTAGCAGACAAGGAATTTATAGGAAGGAAATTGGGTAGCTAAAGTAATAAATAGGAAGTGTGAAGAACCAAGCTCAGAAAATGGGAAGGAACCAAGGGAGTCTGTGGATGGCAAAAACCAAGGGAAACTAGTCCCTAGTTTTTCAGTCTGCCACTGAAGCCATGATTCTGCTGTTTTATGCTCAAAAATTTTTGAAGTTGGGGGTTATGGACAACAGTAGCAGTTAGGACAACGACAGGCAGCTTCAGGACAGTTTATTTCTTATTCTTCTGTTTTGGTTGTACACTATTAAGAGTATTCTGATCCCTCCAGAAAAGTAAATAGAAATTAGAGAGGTTTTAAAATGACTTACCTTGAAACCTTGGACATGTGCTTCAGTTACAAAGATGGCAGGAGGAAATTAATTTTGAGATCTACACTAAGATGACTTAACCTCAAATTAATTAATGTGTGGGTGGTTTGCAATATGTTAGATTTGGGCATTGTATCTCTTGGCAGTATAAAAACCTATTTAAAAAATGAAATTTGAATCAAACATTTGTGGAACCTGAAGTATGTCTGAGAAATTCTAGGTTTCGTGGCATATATAAAGTAAAAACCACTGATAAAGAGAACCACATATTTAGATTAGGTTCACTGTATCCTCCCATTTAGGGCTTGAGAAAAGGGCTAGGGAACTGAAATATTTCTACTGGAAGGCGCCCTCTTGGAAAAACCTCATCAGTGATGAGGGTTTCCTTAATTCAAGGTTCCATGACTATCTCTCTCTCTCTTCTACCCTACGGTAGGAAATTACTCCAAAGAAACCAGATAGATGGTGTATCACGCTAAGGTATTCAAGGGTGTTTGAATGGAATATTATCTTAACCTAAAGATACAGAGCTGGAGGACATGACTTCTAGCTATCTCTTCTGACTTTTAAGATTACACGGTACTGGTTCCGTAATTGAAATAGATAATTTCTCAAGAAATCCACAACTCAGATCAGTTCCAAATTTTTTTTTAAAGGTTTTATTATTTTAAGTAATCTTCGTAGCCGACGTGGGGCTCAAGCTCACGATCCTGAGATCAAGAGTCACTCCACCAACTGAGCCAGCCAGGTGCCCTTAGTTCCAGTTCTTAATGACCATGAAACAAAGGGGCTTAGAAGTTGGCACTCAAAAACGTAAGTCAATGCTTAAAAAACATTGTGTCCAATAATTAAGAATTAATGCAGTAAACACATAAATATTTTGTTTGACACAAAACATGGAGAAATCGCAAACCCCTGAGAAGGAACCCCTTAAAAATACCTATGAAGATTGATGCTGTGCACAGAATTTAGCATGTGCATGGATATGATGTTACTTCTAGAAAGAAGGGATTTAGCCTTCTTGTTTTTGCTTTAAAGGCACCTAGGATGCTACAGTTGTTCAGAACATGTTAAAAATTGGTTCTTCAAAATTAATAAATTGTAATATATTAAAATTAAGAATTCTGTTCATTGAAAGGCACTAAATTACTAAGAGAGTCAAAAAGTAATCCATAGAGTGGGAGAAGTATTTGCAATACATCTATCAGACAAAGCATTTGGTATCTAGAACAAATCACTAAAAAAAGACAATCCAATAGAAAAGTGAACAAAATATTTGAATGTATTCTTCACAAAGGAGAATATCCAGATGGGAAAAAGTGCTTAATTTCAGTAATCATCGAAAAAATGAAAATTAAAACCACACTGCAATACCATTACCCACCTACCAAAGTAGCTGAAGTAGGTAAGTAGAAAAGTACTAAATGTTGATGAGGCTATGCAGCAATTAGGTTGGCAACCAATCTGACAAATTTTTTGGCAGTATGTATTACAGCTGCATATGTAACATTGTATGCAATGTTATGACCCAGCCAGGCCATCTTGGACATATTTTGTATATATATTTGTCATATACATGACAAAATACCACAGACTGGGTGCCTAAACAACAGAAATTTGTCTTTCACAGTTCCAGAGACTGGGAAATCCATGATCAGGGTGCTGGCTGATTGGGAGAGTTCCCATCCTGGCTTATAGCTCCTTCTTACTATATCCTCCCATAGCATAGAGAACTAGTTCTGCTGTCTGCCTCTTTCTCTTCTGATAAGAGCACCAGCCCTATCAGACGAGGGTCCTACACTTAAGACCTCATTTAACTTTCATCACTTCCTGAGGGACCCTATCTCCAGATAGTGTAACATTAGGTATTAGGGCTTCAACATGTGAATTTCAAGGAGATGCAAACATTCGGTCCATAACAAATTATGTGCACATGTTCTCCAAAAGACAGGTAGTAGAATATTCATAGCAACACTGTTCATGTGTGCAATATTCAACCTGAAAATTACTCAAATGACTGTAAATAGTAGAGTAGATAAACGAATTGTGGCGTATTCATTTGATGGAATACTATATAGCGATGACAGTCCATTCACACATAGCATGTGTGAATCTCATGAACATAAGAGTGAAAGAAGCCAGACACTAAAGTATTTATAATATGCTTTCATTTATATGACGTATAAAAACTGGGCAGAATTCATCTTTGCTGTTAGAAGGCAGGATAGTGTTCACCCTTAGCAGGGGTGAAGGTCTAGGGGGGTGGGCAGTGAGTAGAAGGAGTATGAGGGGACTTCTTGGGTGTTGGGGTTACTCTGTTGTTTTATTTATCTCTATATTCTTTTAAGACATGTTTTAGAGTAATTTTAGGTGCACAGAACGATTAAGAGGGAAGTACAGACATTTCTCCTGTATCCTCTGCCCCCCAAATGCATGGCCTCCCCCTATTATCAACATCCCCACTAGAGTGCTACATTTGTTATGATTGATGAACATGTGATTGATCTGGATTCTAGTTAAATGAGTGTAGTCAGTTTGTGAAAATTCTTCTAACTGAACATGTATAGTATGTGCGTTTTTCTGTATATGTATTATACTTCGATAAAAAGCTTGAAAAAGATCATGAATTCTACAGGTGGTATTACATATTAACACATTCTATTGTTAGTGCTTAATAAGAAATACATATAGAGAACATACATAGTGGACATGACCCAAACATATATAGACCTCATATATATATGTGACCTCATACATATATAGAATATTCTTATGTTGTTTTTACAACCTTGCTGTGAGATTATGATTTACTTATATTTTTCTAATGTTGTGATTTAAAAGGAAGTAGGATAGGCATGCAGATTTTAATTCACTGCTATTCTTAGGGCAGAGAGAATTATAGGCAAGACACTGGGGATATATGTCAGCCAGTTGGTAAAAGATAAAGGAATTATGAAAAAGAGATATAAATGTTCACATTTAGGAGTTCATTTATAAACTCCAGTTTGAGGCTTGAGGACTTTTGGTTCAAGGAAAGAAGGACTAGGGAGATGATGCTGCCCTGATTCGTATTCCAGCATGCCTTGGAACTTAAAAACAGATACCCCCAAAGAGCCACTGACCCTGCTCTCCTAGGAACCCAAAATCTGCTTAATGGCTCAGCCCTCTAAGCCAAGCTCAGCACCAGAGGAGGTGGCGTGAGTTACCCCTACAGGTGGATGAATACTTATTAATTCTCCCCACTCCCATTAGTGGCAAACTTTGCTTGCTGCTCCATTCCTGTATCTTTTTTTTTTTTTTTTTTTTTCATTCCTGTATCCTTGTGTCTGCCCTGGCAAGGACAGTATACATTGGCTTTATGCAAAATTATCCTCATGGAAGTACTGAGTTATAGCAGAAGTCATTCAGAAAGGAAAAAACTGTGTATTCTTACCTAGATCTTGAGTCCTGTGGAACTGATTGATGTTCTGAAAGCCTCCAAGGAGTTGGCTGGCAGCTAGGACTGCTGTTACAAAGAGTGGCAGGAAGCATTACTCTGGTAGAACATGTTACTGTGAACACAGAGGGTACAAAGATGTCATCTAAACTGCATGTTTTGTCTAAAGTACTCTCAAGCTCTACCCCTACTGGAAACTTCCTAAAACCAGGGACTTAATGCCTATTTTGTTAACCTTTTTGATTCTAGCACCTAGGACAGTAACTTGGCATATGGTTGGTACTCTACTTCTTGAGAAAATGACCAAAAAAAAAAAAAAAAAAAAAAAAAGTGAGTGAAGTGAATATAATTAGTGTATGGAGAAAATAATTATAATATGTAGGGTCAGTGGTTTGAATTTAATTAAAGTTTTAATTTTGGTAGAGAAATTAAACTATAGAGTAGGTAAGAAACTTACCCAAGATCATACATCAGATTCAAGTATCAAAATTCTGACCTTCCAACACTCTGTGAGCTTTTCATTAGAAAAACATTTCTATTTCCTTCTCCTGCTGTGGATGCCAGAATCCGGTGGCAAGGAGACATATTGGTGACTTTTCGAAACCAGATAGCGATTTATGCTAATAGATAACACAATCCATTTTATGGGCATGTTTCCAATATTACAAATCCTATGTAGTCAGTGTTTGGGGAAGCATTTGAAAACATGGCCAAATAAATTTACCTTGTCATATGGGTCATAGTTATGTTCCCAGCTTTGTAAAGTGAGCTTTGTTTTACTAACAGATACAGGCATGAAAGCATATGACATTTCTGTAGCACAAATTGCATTTTCATACTGAATTCCAAAGATGTTGTGGCTTTATTGCTGATCTTCAATCCACAGTGGCTTTTAGCACGTTAGCTGTAAGTCTTTATGCCCCCTCCCCAGTCTCACTGTCAAGTAGTTAATGATCTATAAACAAATACTGAGATGCCCTAAGGGGGCTTTCCATTTAAAGGGGCCTTGAATCATTTGATAATAGAAATACAGTAGTCCACCCACTGATTTATGATTTGTCACTTTAGATTTCAAAGTGATGTTCTGCTGGTATTTCAGATGGGATAAGTTTTTAATTTTCTGTACAATTACATTAAATGTTAGTCCAATAAAACTTTCTTTTTTTTTATAATTAAAATTTTAAGTTTATTTATTTTGAGAGAGAGAAAGAGAATGAGCAAGGGAGGGGCAGAGAGAGAGGGAGAGAGAGAATTCAAAGCAGGGTCCGCACTGTCTGTACAGGGTCTGATGCGGGGCTCAAACCCACGAACTGTGAGATTATGACCAGACCTATCAAGTCTGAAGCTTAACCGACTGAGCCACCCAGGTGCCCCAATCCAAGAAAACTCTGAAAAAGTGGCCACAGAGGGTAATAATAGGAGCATAATAGTATCTACCAGTTCCTGAGTGTTTCTTCCTGCTATGTAGTTTACACCTATTGTCTCATTCTGAATGTCAGAAGTTAGAGAAGTTGAAATAGTTAATTACACTCACTGAGCCGATAGGTAATAGAGCTGGGTTTTGAAACTTCATTGGCAATACTCGAAACCTCATGTCTTGAACATAGTTAAAAAGAGTTACGTGTTGCCAGACTCAGCTATAAATGTTGCTGACACAAGTGAACATCCCTTAAATGTTGCATAATTAAGAAATAGCATTGTAGTTCTAAAATATGGCCCTGCTAGCCTAGAAGTCTATCTGTTTCAAAGGAAATTTGGGAGCCTACATGATTTTAAAAAAATGACTTTTAAAACTAGATCATTTGCAAAATTTATATAAAACAACTATTACTGTGTGTATTCAAAATACAGTTTAAAAAAATCTTTAAAATTGAGATATTTTAAAATATCTTGAGAATTTTAAATTTGCTAAGAAGTTTGGGCACCATACACAAAGATCCCAACTCTAAGCTAGTTATCACGCTCTAAAAAGTGGGTTTTCCTCGGGGACCCTGAATAAAGCATGTATGGAATTTTTTTGGACTGTTTCTATAACTTCTTGGTAAGTCTTAATGTTTTATTCAAATTAAAAAGTTTAGCTTTAAAAACTTTGCATCTGGCCATAATTTGGATGGGTCTGAATAATAACACTGCTATGGATAATAGGCACATTTAGTCCAAGCCACCATTTCAGTGAACCACAACGTGTGGTTCAGGTTTTTTGTTTTTTTGTCTTTTTGTTTTTTTGTTTTAATTCCTTGTTGCTATTTCTAATAAAGCAAGATGTTAAAGCTAACTACATGCTCTATTAATTATATGAAGGTGAACTTGAGTCATATTTGTTACTGAAGATGATTAATAATTACCAGTTCTGCACACGTTTCTGGTGCATTTCAGTAAATAAACAGCGTACATTGTTGGGTAGTAATTGATTAATTAGCACATTCATCCTACACAGCTCAATGGTCTAAGGATGCTGAGTTTGAGATATTGCTCATAATTATTATAAGAAACAAATCTGTTCCATTTTTCAGTTTATTCTTCTGTATGCTAAGATTTTTTTTTTCTAAATCGAATGCCTAATGGTTCAAAACCTTATAGGTTTTATTCAGATAAATCAACTCATGAAGAATTGCTAGTCATAATCTCAGAATCTTGTTTTTGTGTGAACTAGGGTGAAAACTTTTACAAGGCTAATGTTAACATTAGATCTTGCTGTTAAACTGGATCAAATACTGTAAATATAGGGCAATTCCCCACCATGCAGGAAATGCTCATTGAGCACCTATGCGCAACAGGGGCACTGGAATCTCATTTGCTTCCCAACCACATCAAATAAGCTCAGGATTGCAAGTGTCATCAGGTTGGCACTTCTCAGCACCAAGCAAATATACTGTGTAATCTTCAGAGAAGTATAACAGCATGTATTGTTCGCTGATTTAACTATGGAGCAATTTAGGATTTTTTTTTCTAATTTATTGAGCCAGCATGTAGTTGAGAGATAGTGTAGTTGAGAGAGCTTTGGATGGGGAGTCAGGAGTCCTAGATTCTACTCTATCTGTATTCTTTCTTGAAGAAGCTATGTGATTCTGGGCATATCACTACTCCCGTCTCTAAGCATGGATTGCTCATCTGTAAAATGACAGGGTCAACCACGGATGATGAGATCCAGTGAGGAGCCTAGACTGCAGAGACAGATAGACCTAGGCTTGAGTCTGCACTCCCTATTACTGGTTTTATTATTTTAGGGAAATTATTTAACCTCTTTTGAGTTTTTGCTCTGTTTACTTTGCATTTATTGTAAGGCTCAAATGAGATATGAAAATAGTTTGTACACTATAAAGTACCTGTGAATATAAGGCATTGTTAATATTATTAATAATGATCTTACCTCGCTGACCTTCACATGTATTTTGTTTTTTTTTTTAATTTTTTTTTCAACGTTTTTTATTTATTTTTGGGACAGAGAGAGACAGAGCATGAACAGGGGAGGGGCAGAGAGAGAGGGAGACACAGAATCAGAAACAGGCTCCAGGCTCCGAGCCATCAGCCCAGAGCCTGACGCAGGGCTCGAACTCATGGACCGCGAGATCGTGACCTGGCTGAAGTCGGACGCTTAACCGACTGCGCCACCCAGGCGCCCCACACATGTATTTTGAAGAATACATTAGAGTGCCCATGCACACTCTAACAATAGGGGATTATTAACATCCTCTGTGCCATTATTAACATTGCATTGAATAAGAATTTCTGATGTGTCTGCATAATTTATCGCTAAGTGAAAAGCACAGTCTTCAAAACAGTATATCTGATATGATCCCATTAAAAAATTATACATAGGGGCGCCTGGGTGGCTCAGTCGGTTAAGCGTCCGACTTCAGCTCAGGTCACGATCTCGCACTCCGTGAGTTCGAGCCCCGCGTCGGGCTCTGGGCTGATGGCTCAGAGCCTGGAGCCTGCTTCCGATTCTGTGTCTCCCTCTCTCTCTGCCCCTCCCCCATTCATGCTCTGTCTCAAAAATAAAAAATAAAAAAACGTTAAAAAAAATTAAAAAAAAATTATACATACAAAGTTAAAAGACTCTATATAATAGGAACTCAATATATATATGATAAGAAAACAAATGCAATATATGTATTAATCAAGCAACTCTTACTCGTGATAGGTATACTGTTCTAGGAGTTACACTCTTAGACATATAGTAAAAAATAAAATAAGTCTATTTTGTAATACCACATATTGTTAAATGCTTTGAAGAAAAAGCAAAGTAGGGGGATAGAGAGTAAGGATGGGTGCTACAGGAGGGAGGACCCCTCTGGTCTAGTGACAGTTGAGACCGAATGTAGTGAGTAAGTGAGCCCGGCAGACTTCTGGGAGAAGAGTGTGCCAGGAAGAAGGAATGGCAAATCCAGAGACCCTAGGTAGGAATAATAGCAGATAAACCCCCCAGCTTTGACAGTAATTCTCTCTGGGTGGTGAAATAATTGTTGATTCTTTTTAAAGATTTTATTTTTTATTTTATTTTATTTTTTAAGTTTATTTTTATTTATTTTGAAAGATAGAGAGCAAGCAGGGGAGACACAGAGAGAGAGAGGGAAACAGAATCCCAGGCAGGCTCTGCACTGCCAGTGGGGCTAGAACTCACTAACTGCAAGATGATGTCCCAAGCGGAAGTCAAGAGTCGAATGCCTAACCAACTGAGTCACCCAGGCGCCCTTAAGATTTTATTTTTAAGTAATCTTTACACCCAACATGGGGCTCAAACTCACAACCCCGAGATGGAGAGTCGCATGCTCCAACAACTGAGCCAGATAGCCGCCCCCACCTTCTTCTAAATAATTACTGATTTTTAAATTTCTTCCCTGAATGTTCCTGTTTTTCAAAAGTTTTTGGGTTTTTTTTATTATTTATTTTTTAAGAAGCTATGTTTATCATGTTTGTTTTTTTAATCATGGGCATGTTTCTGTAATTAGAAAAAATTTAAAACTCTACAGGTGTACTGAAAGACAACGTAATCTTTAAAAATATTTATTTATTTGTTTGTTTATGTAGAGACAGAGAGAGAGAGAGCACAGGGGAGGGACAGATTGAGAGAGAGAGAGAGAGAGAGAGAGAGAGAGAGAGAGAGAGAGATTGGGAATCCCAAGCAGACACAGAGCCGGATGCAGGGCTCAAACTCAAGAACCATGAGATTGTTACCTGACCCAAAGTCAAGAGTCAGATGCTTAACTGAGCCACCCAGGTGCCCCAAAAGACAAAGTAATCTTAAAAATGTTTGTAAGTAGTTTTAAAACCTTATGCCATCTATAAGTTTTTGTATTCATGGTTTTAGTACCAAGAATCTAAGTAGAGAGAATAAAGGAAGCTGAGAGATTTCTGCTCTGGCAATGAACTTTAAAGAAGTGTTTTAGCCTTAACAATCAATGCGGGCTCCATAAAGGGATGGGGAATCACCGTAATTCCCGATCCTTTTTCTAGCTCTCCTACATGGATGGCAGAACACTTCCTGGAAAGGCTGGCCGGACCACTTACAGACATGGCCTAGGAAACAGTGTATTTTAGGTCAGTAAAATATGGGATTAAAGGTGCCAGGTAAAATTAGTTTCAGGGGTTTATGTCTCATTTATGCAGCTCACCAGGGACTGCACCTGCTATACAGAAAAATGGAGTGTTGCAAAATGTATCATCCACCTCTTTCTGAGCTTAGATACAAATTAAAGAAAATGTCAGAGACTGTACTGCAGGCTGCTCTCCAGATGTAGAAAGGAGAGCTTTGGGTTTACAGAAACAAAAATGCACATTTAAAACTTTGATTCTCATTTCTATCCCATCTATTTTCACCACAGTCTTCTAGTACCAAAGGTACACATTTCAGCAGTTCAGGTATGATGCTTTCAAAATAAAATGTTTCCATTACTTTAGGTGATTACCAAAACCCAAGAGAGTACGAGAAAAGTAAAAGCCCAAAGAATGAAAGACATGATCCCAGTCTAAAGGTTATATTTGGCTTGCTACTATCTTTAATCAAAACAAGTTCTTCTGAGAGAAAACTGCATCTCAAAGAATTATCTTTTTTAATTTTTTTGGTAATTATTTTTGACAGACAGAGACAGAGCATGAGCAGGGGAGGGGAAGAGAGAGAGACAGGGACACAGAATCTTAAGCAGGCTCCATCCATGCTCTGAGCTGTCAGCATAGAGCCCAATGCAGGGCTTGAACTCATGAACCGCAAGATCATGACCTGAGCCGAAGTCGGACACTTAACCAACTGAGCCACCCAGGTGCCCCATGCATCTCAAGGAATTATCTTAAAATTATAAAACATTTTGTAACTTTTTAAAATCACAGCCATTTTGGATAGTAGATAAGGGAACTTAAGAGGCTATACAAAGTTACAAAATATTATCATCCATGATTTACAATGAGTGGAAGAATAAAGCTAAAAGAAGTCACTTCCTTGTGTGGCATATATGGTTTTAACCTTTTTGGTACTTTGATGATGGTTGGGGTAGAATCATAAATCATTAGAGCTGGCAGGAAGCTTAAATATCAGTTCCATTTTCTTATTTTACGTACCAGAAAACTGAGGACTGGAGAGAAGTTACTTGTCCATAAAGGAAAGAGCTGGAACTAAAACCCATCAAGACCTTTAAATCTAAAGCAAATGTTGTGTGCACACACGTGTGTGTGCTTGTGTATATTCTATGCCCATTTAGAAAAACTAAAAATGTCACCTAATCATTATGTGTCCCTCTACATATTTGCCAGCGAACAGAAGCATTTGCCCTACGTGCATCTCTGTTTGCACGAGCAGATACAGCACTGAAGTCATGGTCTGGTGTGAATTCTAGAATATTCAGACTAAGAGTATTAAGCTTAGAATAAAACTTTCAATCTTTGATGCTAGGGAACCTGATGACAGCTTTGGGAGCTTGGAACAGCAGGGTGATTGTGACATTTCCACTCCATGTCCCTAAGTTCATTATCACTTTTTTTTTTCTTTTAATTTAAGAGAGAGCAAGCGAGCAGGGAAGAGGGAGGGAGAGACAATCCTAAGCAGGCTCCATGCTCAGCTCGGAGCCCAATGTGAGGCTCTATCTCTTAACACTGGGATCATAACCTGAGCTAAAATCAAGAGTCAGAGACTCAACTGACTGAACCACCTAGGCACCCCTCCCTCATTATCACTTTTGATAATAGAACTTCTAGTGAAGACTTTCATATATTTTTCTTTACCAGACTCCCCAAAATTAGATTTCTGTTTCATTTGCTGCATTAATTGAAAACAGGTTCATTGTGAAATAGAAAGAAGAAAACTCTACCATTAAGAAGTAACTGCTGTTCACGATGAGAAACCACCCCACACCTGTCAGAATGGCTAAAATTAACAATACAGGAAACAACAGATGTTGGCAATGGTGCGGAGAAAGGGGAACCTTCTTACACTGTTGGTGGGAATTCAAACTGGTGCAGCCACTCTGGAGAACAGTATGGAGGTTCCTCAAAAAGTTAAAAATAGAACTACCCTTCGATCCAGGAATTGCATTACTAGGTATTTACCCAAAGGATACAAAAATACAGATTTGGGGTGCCTGGGTAGCTCAGTTGGTTGAGCATCCGGCTTTGGCTCAAGTCATGATATTGCCGTTCCCGAGTTTGAGCCCCATATCAGGGTCTGTGCTGATAGCTCAGAGCCTGGAGTCTGATTCGGATTCTGTGTCTCCCTCTCTCTGCGCCTCCCCCACTCATATTCTGTCTCTCTCTCTCTCTCAAAAATAAAACATTTGAAAAAAAATTTAATAAAAAAATACAGATTTGAAGGGGTACATGCACCTTGATGTTTATAACAGCATTATCAACAATAGCCAAACTATGGAAAGAGCCCGAATGTCCACTGATTGGTGAATGGATAAAGAAGAAACAGTGTATGTATACAATGGAATATTACTCAGCCATCAAAAGAATGAAATCTTGCCATTTGCGACAACATGAATGTAGCTAGAGTGTATTATGCTAAGTGAAATAAGTCAGAGAAAGACAAATACCATGTGATTTCACTCATATGTGCAATTCAAGAAACAAAACAGGTGAACATATGGGAATAAAAAAAAGGAGACAGGGAGGCAAACCATAAGAGACTCTTAGCTATAGAGAGCAAACTGAGGGTTGATGGAGGGAGGTGGGTGGGGGATGGGCTAAGTGGGTGATGGGTACTAAGGAGGACACTTGTGATGAGCACTGGGTGCTGTATATAAGTGATGAATCAGTAAATTCTACTTCTGAAGCCAATATTACACTATATGTTAACAAACCACAATTTAAAAATTTGAAAAAAAAAACAGAAGTAACCACTGTTAACATTGGGCGGGGGGTGGGGGACTTCCTTAGAGTCATGAGTGTGCATGTGTATTCACATGTACACATTTTTAAAAAGTTATAACTGGAGTCCTAGCCTTGATGCTGTTTAAAAATATGCATCTTAATAATTAAATGTCATTTGGCTCATTTGGTGGGACATCTGACTCTTCATTTTGGCTTGGGTCGTGATCTCATGGTGGTGAAACCGGGCCCTGTGTTGGGCTCTGTGCTGGGTTGTGGAGCCTGCTTGAGGTTCTCTTTCTCCCTCTCCTTCTGCCCCTCCCTCGCTCGCTCGCACCTGCGCTCTCTCAAAAAAAGAATAATTAAAGATTATTGCATTTTCTTATGTTCTCCTAATCCATGATTTTTTTTTAAAAAAAACTGCTTTTTGAGGTATAATTGACATTCAAGCAGTGCACATATATTTAAGGTATACAGTTTAGTAAGTTTGACATATGTATACATCCAAGAGACAGTTTTCACAATCAACATAGTGAAACTATGTTTCTGTTAGTGAAACTACTAACAGAACTCCTTCTTTTTTTTTTTTTTTCCAACGTTTTTCATTTATTTATTTATTTTTGGGACAGAGAGAGACAGAGCATGAACGGGGGAGGGGCAGAGAGAGAGGGAGACACAGAATCGGAAACAGGCTCCAGGCTCCGAGCTGTCAGCACAGAGCCCGACGCGGGGCTCGAACTCACGGACCGCGAGATCGTGACCTGGCTGAAGTCGGACGCTTAACCGACTGCGCCACCCAGGCGCCCCATAACAGAATTCCTTCTGTTCCTTTGCAATCTTTCTATTCCTCCCCACCACCTGCCCCCCAGCTTCCCACTTCCAGGCAACAATTGATTTGTTTTTTATCACTATAGTTTGTATTATTTAGAATATTATGTAAATGGTATGTACTCTTTTTTGTCTGGATTTTTTCCATTCAGCACAATTATATTAAGATTCGTTCATGTCTTTGATTTTATCAATAACTTGTTCCTTTTCATTGCTGAGTATTCTGCTGTAAAGATGTCCCATAATTTATGCATCTACATGTTGATGGACATTTAGGTTGTTTCCAGTTTTTTGGGCTATTAGAAATAAAATTGCTATGAAGATTCATGTACAAGTCTTTGTATGAACATACACTTTTCCTCTTGAATAAATAAGTGATTAGGAGTGGAATGGCTAGGTCATACAGTACTTATAGTAACGTATGATTTTTTAAATGGCTGTATAGAGGTCCCTTATATAGCTATTACATAATTTTAAGATAATACCTTATTGTTGAATGTTTAGACCTTTCTAATTTTTCACTATTGCAAATGAATTTAATTTTTTGGCTTAGAAACATGGCTATAGATACTCAACATAAAAATTGGGGCACCTGGATGGCTCAGTGGGTTATGTGTCTGACTCCGGCTCAGGTCATGATCTCGCGGTTCATGAGTTCGAGCCCCACATCAGGCTCTGTGCTGACAGCTCAGAGCCCAGAAGCTGCTTCGGATTCTGTGTCTCCCTCTCTCTCTCTGCCCCTACCCCACTCACGCTCTGTTTTTCCTCTCTCAAAAATAAACATGAAAAAAATTAAAAATAAAAGATAAAAAAGAAGATGAGTAGAAAGGCATTGTGAAGGGAACCTGGAAGTTGTGTGTTGTGAGATCATTTAAAATGTTTCAGTGACCGCAAAATAAGTTATTTTGTATTCTCTGCTGGGAAGCCAAGCAGAATGAATCTTTAAATGAAGGAGAATTTGAGTTTGAAGTCATTTTCCAACCAATGGAAGTTCTACTGTTTTGTTGTCAAGTTTATGGGACCATGATTTCATCATAACATTCCTGGATATGAGGTGACTGCAATAAATTTGGGTGTGGCCTTTATTTCTGGGAGCTATAATTAGCTATTTGGTCTACTTTGTAACATTGTTAAATAAAAAAATTCTTAACATGTAGTTTTACTCATTGTTCTCTCTTTCCCGCACACGTGCATATGACACATGTGGTAGCAACTATAGAGGTAAAACGAAATGTTTACAGGGTGGCAAAGAAACGTTTGGGGAGAAAACCAGTGTCGAAAAAATACCTAAACCCAAAATGCTATTTTATACATAGATGCCGAAGCTATATATTTTCTGTGCTATGTTTAGGGTCTTCTTATAACCAAACAAAAGTTGTTTCTACCAACAGATTTTTAAACAGCAGGGACATGCTTATTATTTACTGTCTTGGTATCTTTCCCTCATTTACATAAATACCCCAGCAACCAGCAGTATAAAACTAATAAAAGCCAGGGTCCTCCATCAAGTGCAATAAAGTTTCGCAACCATGAGTTAGACTGTTAGAGTGAAAAATAAACCTATATATGTGGTTATGAAGGGTTTTTTTGGGAAAGTGTATAATCACATTTCAAAGTTAGAACTTCCATTGGAAGTAGCAGTGCAATAATAATACTTAAACATTTATGTAGAATGCTTCATCTTGGAAACACTCTCCCAGCATTGGCCAATTAATCTCTACTGCTTCCCTGAGGAGCAGGTATTACTATCTGCCATTTTTCTGGTTAGAAAATTGAGGAAGGTGTGATCAGCCCAGAGAAAGTGAGGGCTGGAGAGACAAGTTTCTGACCCTCACTCTTCTGTGACTCTTTGGGATGTAACTCCTGATAGAATGTATCCAGTTTCTGTTCCACTTGGATACAATCATCAGTAAAACAAAGATCTACCTAGCAGCTCAGTCTAGCTCAGGCTTATAGATAGAGTCCTTACCCTGCTGAGGCACACCTTTTGGGAAGAATGGGATACAAAAAAGATTTGGGAGATCCACGGGACATTTCATCTGCATTTGCAATGAAGTGGACCAAACTTTTTCCAGTGAGAAAAGCAGCATATACTTCGCTCTCCAACCCCCAACTTCCACTGGCAATTTATAGTTTTCTGGATGAGATTTACTACTATTAGTACATTTAAAGAGTTGAACAAATTTGTTATGCACCTTGAAGCCAGAGGAACAGTAAAATAAAACTAATGAACATTTACATTTTTGGAAATATCATTAATGTATGCCTGACAAATTCTGAAAGATAAACATTTAAATGTTAAAATACTTATTACCTTCCCCAAAGGGACAGTGTTGGGAACTAATGAGATAACAAATGTAAAGTGCTTTGAGCTCTTAGAAGAAAGGGGCCAGATGCATACAAATGATTATTAATTGTTAGAGCTATCAGATGGTTACTAATATATTACTTATGATAAAATCATATTTTTATACCCAAACAATAGGATCCTTGCAATTCTTAGGATGATATAGCTGAAATAATGCTCCTAACCTCCTCCCAGGTTACTGTCTTGTTGGAAGTCCTTTCTTAACCCTTCCCTAGTTTCTTGACCTCATACGCATTTTCAAACAAACACGACTTCACAGCTTCCAAACCCTTCTGCACCTTTGCATCATCAGTCCTCCACCAGTCTCACAGATCCATTGACACCACATTCTCTTCTCTTGACTTCTTTGATTACGTAATTCTGATGCCTCATGATGCTGTGAATTGTGCCAGTTGATTTTTTAGCTGGAAGTGTAAGTTGAACTGTCCTTTAAGCAACACTAGGATTTGTTATAAAAAAAAAAAAAAAGTGTAAGTCCCTTGTGTGATCTGGGACAAGTGAATCTGAACTTTCTACTTTACGCAACATGCCAGAATTTGTGGTAAAAGAGCAAATCCTCAATTTCATTTAGTCTTGAGAAATGCACTGAGATACGCTCACTAAATCTGTTTCCTCATTTGTCAAGTGAGGGCAGTAGTAGCCTGTACCCACTTGGGGTTGTTGGAAGGATGCAATAAAATAATGTATGTGGAGTTTCTAGTACATTACACGCTTAGCGCATAAGTGTTCATTAAAGGTAAATGTAAGTAGGTTATGGAAGGTAGGTAAGTAGACAACAGTTTATCATTAAATATTATCTATTTGGTTTCTTTAAAATCAATAGAAAATGGGTAATAAGTAAAGGGACATCCTCTTATTGACAAATACTTCGTTTCCTTAGGTAGAATAGTAAAAGCTCAGTAACTCATCTCAATTTATGTTCAGGATACTTGAAACAATGTACACGTACATGTGATTTTTTTCCGAGCTTACCTTAGTTTACTAGTAGCATAGTATCTTTGCTACATATATGTGCTCAAAGATAATGGACTATGCTTCTTTCCAAATGTTCTGTAATTAAAACATTTCACTAATTTCATCTGGTCCTCTGGTTTCTTCCACTTAATTACCTGAAGTGATTGTTTCATCATACCAAATTTTCTCCTTTCGTTTTGAAGCTGTAGGTTTTTAGGTAGAGAACCTTACTCCCAGTAATTTTCTAGTAAGACCTGAATCTGAATATGAGGCCTGAATTTGGAAATAGGCATTCTGTGGTGTATGCTAATGAGAGATGCAAGGAGGGAAAGTGCATTGTTTGAGAAAACCAATCACAGTGGGTACAAAAAAAAAAAAAAGGTACAGGAGAGTGAACTCATTTACTCATTTTACTATTGCCAGCAGCTTGAGGCTTGAGAGTGCTAATCAAAATTCACATACAAAACTTCCCTGATAGATTAAACAGTTTTGTACTGTTAAGAGGGGTTCTCACCATGTGAAAGATCCACTGCTGTGCTGAACAAAACAGAGACAGTTTTCTTTTAAAGTCCAGAGCAGATGAGAGCCATAAGGAGACAGAGGGTTTCATTTACTCTCAGGACACGATTGTGCCAGTGAACTAATGAGTCTCTTGGACCTTATGTTGCTCTGGCTTCAATGGAGGCGAGACACTAATGGGCATGTAGTACTTCCTATCCGTCAAGTGTCTGGACAATGGGCCCCTCATATGGATTAGAATGATCTGGCAAGAAAAAGAGGTCATCGTTGTACCTAGCACAGGCAGGAAGCCTGGCTAATTCATGTATTTCCAACTATAGCAAAATCAAAAGCTGACACACACAAAAATGTTGACTTTACCGCAGGAGCTCTTAGCTTGTGGCTAAGGCACAGTTAAACGTTACTGGAACTCCATACATAAAAAAAAACCTCCTTGTTTCCCCAATACATTAGAATATTTTTAAAGATGTAAAGGTTATTCTTTAAAACAAGTCTGATTTTGTGTTGTGACTTGCATATTTCACCCTTCGGTAAACCTGGATGATAACTGAAATATTTGAATGATTGTGAAGCAAATGCAGAGAGTGTCAACGCTGCATATTTTAAAAATTTGCACTTCAAAAGGTTCTGTCGGATTACTATTGTAAAAATCCTACTGCTGTGTTAAATGGAGAATTAGAGATTACAAATGTGCATTCAAGCTAGAGGGCTCGAATTACAGTATATATTAAACTAAGAGCAGATACTGCCACCTAGATAAATTCTGATGCTTTGGTTAACTAGATGTTGGCTTGCCTTACTTTTTGAAAAATGGCAACAACAAACAATAGTGGCTAGGTACAAAAAAAAAATACAGTGAATGATAAAGGGTCGCTTAAAAAATCCATGTAAATGTAATTTTCTTGGGAAAAAAAAGACCTTTGTGTTTTGCCAAATAGCAATGATTAAGCCTTTATTTAATTTTTTAAATGTAGAAGACAAAATGCTGTTAGAAATAGGAGGGCAAAGCTCTACAAAGGATAAACAAAAGCTCCATAATCCTGAAGTTTATAAAGAGGTAGATCCCGAAGTGTTGTCAGGAAGACTTGTAACTTTCTTGTTAGAATATTCCTTACTGAATTCAGACAGAAGAAGAGATTGTTCAACACTCTCAAGTAAAAGCACAAATAGGTTTTAGTTTAGTAAGTAAACTAAGATCACTTAGTAAATAATTTTTTTAAAGGAGCATTACATTATAATCTGTTCTACTACACCTCCTAGCGAACAAAGCAAACTAACTCCGCTCCCCACTTTTATTCGTCACAGCAAAAAGAATGTTGCCTTTTTTCAATTCTGGATTAAAATCTAAAATCAGCAATATATTCCAGGATCATTCATTTATCAGGTTTAGAGGGGTTCTTAGCATCTATGGACTGTTTGAGTTCTTCTTCAAATCTCATTTTGTTTTCCTCTGTTACTCCTAGAATGGCTTCAATGTCATCAATGGCAGTCTGTAAATGAGCAATAAAAATAATATTCATTACTTAATTTTTTTTAACATTTATTTATCTTTGAGACAGAGAGAGACAGAGCATGAACAGGGGAGGGGCAGAGAGAGAGGGAGACACAGAATCCGAAACAGGCTCCAGGCTCCGAGCTGTCAGCACAGAGCCTGACACAGGGCTCTAACTCATGGACCATGAGATCATGACCTGAGCCGAAGTCAGACGCTTAACCGACCGAGCCACCCAGGCGCCCCAAATATTCATTACTTAAAGACCCCTTACAACTCTTTCTCCCATCCAATTATTTGTTCCTTTTTGGACTTGAGTATAATTTAGACTGGTTAAACTCAAAACGTTCCTGTCAATGAGCACCTATCTTCAAATTGTGTCATCAGTCTTGAAATAAGTAAAAAATATGAGAGTAAGAACTTGGAAACCATCATAGAAATTTTTATGGCTGCTAAATCTAATGGGGAAAAGGACTTCTATTTTATACATCTTTAATTTTTTTTATTTCATTTTTCTAGTAATTCATTTTTGTTGTATTTTACAGAAGTACTGATCCATGGTAAGTTGGAAAAAACAAAACTTCAGTACAGATAATTTGAGAAGCACTGGTCTAGTCATCCTAAAATGAGGGCTAGTAGGCTGATAGTGTTTATTTCCATTGGGCAGAAAAATGCCCCCCCACCTGTTTCCCCCATTTTTTCATTGAGGTAGTATTCACATACCATAAAATTCAGCCTTATAAAGAGCTCAACTCAGTGATTTTTAGTATACTCTGAAGAAACCATCATTACTATGTAATTCCAAAACATTTTCATCACCCTGAATAGAAACTCTGTGCCCATTAGCAGCCATTCCTCATTTTCCCCCCTCCCTAGCTCCTGACAACCACGAATCTACTTTCTGTCTCTGTGGATTGGCCCACTCTGGACATTTCATATAAATAGAATCCTATAATGTGTGGCCTTTGTGTCTGGCTTTCTTCACTTAGCATAATCTTTTCAAGGTTCATTCGTGTTGTAGCATGGATTGGAACTGCATTTCCTTGTTATGGCTGAATAATACTCCATTTTATCTAATACCTATTTTTACTTGGTTGCTTGCACTTTAGGTATCATATCTAAGAAGGCATTGCTAGCCAAAAGGTCATGAAGATTTATACCTGTGTTTTATTTTAAGAGGTTTATCATTGTAGCTTTTACATTTAGGTCTTTGATCCATTTTTATTTAGTTTTTGTGTATGCTTTGTAATAGAGGTACAACTTCATTTGTATGTGGGTATCTGTATTCTCCAGTACCATTTGTTAAAAAGAATTATTTTGTCATTCCTGTTAAAAATCGATTGACTATAGATGTACAGGTTTAGTTTGGACTCTCAAGTTTATTCCATTGATCTATGTGTATTCTTATGCCAGTACCACACTGTCTTGAATACTGTAGCTTTGTAGTTAAGTTTTCAAGTTGAGAAGCAACTTTCTTCTTTGTTCTTCTCTTTCAAGATTGTTTTGACTATTCTGTATCCTTTGCATTTTCACAGGAAATTTAGGATTATCTTAAAAATTTCTGCAATAAAGCCAGCTAGGAATTTGGTAGGACTTCCACTGAATCTGTAGATCAATCTGGGGAGTACTGGCATCTTAACAGTATTAAGTTTTCTACTCCATGAACACATGGAGTATCTTTCCATTTATTTAGGTCTTCTTTCTTTTATGATGGACAGATCTTGTACTTCTTATGTTAAATTTATTCGTAAGTATTTTATTCTTTTTGATGCTATTGTAAATGGAATTAAAAAATAATTTTGGGGGCACTTGGGTGGTTCAGTTGGTTAAGTGTCTGACTCTTGGTTTCAGCTCGGGTCATGATCTCATGGTTCATGAGTTCAAGCCCCACATTGGGCTCTGTGCTGACAGCACGGAGCCTGCTTGGGATTCTCTCTCTCCCTCTCTCTCTGCCCCTCCCCTGCTCGCTCTCTTTCTCTCTGTCTCTGAAGATAAATAAATAAACTTAAAAAAATTAAAAGATATTTTTGTATTTTTTATTTCTAGTATATGGAAATGTAATTGATGTCTGTATACTACTGATCCTTGGGTCCTTCTTGAATTTAAGTGTATTAGCTCTAACAGGTTGTTTCTGGGTTCTTCAGGATTTCCTACATACAAGATCATGTTATTGAAGAATAGAGATAATTTTACTTCTTTCTTTAAAATCTGGATGCCTTTTATTTCTTTTTCTTGCTGAATTGCCCTTTCTAGAATAGGGTAATATGGTGATGAATAGAAGTGGTGAGAGCAGACATCTTGCTCCTGATCTTAGGGGGAAAACTTTCAGTCTTATACCATTAACTATGATGTTAGCTGTGGGTTTTCCTAATACCCTTAACAGGTTGAGGAAGTTTCCTTTTACTCCTAGGCTGAGTGTTTTTATGAGGAAATGGTATTATATTTTGTTAAATGCTTTATCTGCACCACCTTCCATTTTTATTCAGTCTTTGTAAATCCTTGTTTATAAACTGAAAATACTTATTAGAATGTCGCTAGGGTGGTAGAAAATATTACCAAAAATGAATCTATTCCACTTTCAGGTTTTTGTTATTATTTCTATTTTATTCAGATTTATTGCCTTTGGACCTTTTGGTGAGAGTAAAAAAAAAATCAAGATAACACTGACTCACCTGAGAAGGCTAGAAACCATGAAATATTTAAAAGCTACTTGAGAATATCTGACTTTTGATGATTTTGAAAGTCAGGTAAACAAGAGAGAAATAGCCTTCATTTTGTCAAGCTCAGGGTTTACCAAGTCTGTGTGGTGTTAGTCTTCCCAGGCTGCTATAACAAAATAACCAGAGACTTGGTGGCTTAAACCACAAAAACTTGTTTCTTATGGTTCTGGAGTCTGGGAAGTACAAGGTCAAGATGCCAGCGAATTTAATTCCTGGTAAGAACTCTCTTCCTGGCTTGCAGGCAACCATCCCTTCTTGCTGTATTCTCTTAGGGTGGTTGGGGAGCAGAGACAAAGCAAGAGAGCAAACAGACTCTCTTGTCTCTCATAAGGGCACTACTCACATCCAGAGAACCCTAACCTCTTGACCCCATTTAAACATAATACCCCTCAAAGTCCCCTTCTCCATATACCATCGCATTGGGGGTTAAGGTTTCAACATCTGAATTTTGGGAGGACATAATTCAGTCTGTAGCACTGATTATTATTTTTGGACAGACTAAACTGACCATGCTCACGCAGACTAAATTGCTCAGGATTTTGCACATGGCAGTAACTGATGAAATGATACTAGTTGACAGTAACTTAGAATATAAATGAAGAGCTAGGTCCTTTTGGACCAGTGAAAGTTGATGCAACCCTGGGCCTAATTTTCACTGAGTCTTCTCAGTCATGTTGTGGGAAAAGCAATGGTCATTCTTCCAACTCATAAAATCATATTGAAGAGGAATTATCATCATTATTACTGTTATTAGAACAGGCTCTAATGCAAGGAAAAAAACACTCAAAATTTACATTTTTACAACAAGCTTTTGTTGGGCTTTCTATTTAAGAGAAGGATCACATGTGGTTTCCGATTGAGTCCTCTGAGTTACTTGACCTGTTTGTTCAATCATGATGAAGGCCCACTCAGGGAATCAGATGCAGATCTTGGTGATCAATACGAAGTGTTTATCTCTGCTCTGCCAGTGTTTCGGAAACTCTTGTGTGGATCTTGCTCCGTTTTCTTGCTCTTGTACCTGTTTCTCCAGTTTGGAGACTTCTAAGCAATTACATACAAGTAGCTTTCTGGACCAACATCTTTAAAGGCCATTTGGCACCTTCAAAAAGGTTAGTGATGAAATATCTGCTCCACTTTGGAGAAACAGTGGAGTAAATGACCCATGTGTATGCCAAGGGCTTTTTTTTGTTTCTCTCTACGACACTTTACCCTTCTTGAGGTCTCAGAACTTCTCTGGTCTACATATGTGGATTCCCCAGGAATCCTTGGCCAGATATTGCATTTTATGAAATGTAAGTAGATTCCATTCAGGATTTTTGGTTGTGACAGTCTCCGTTTTGGTTCCATTGTGACACTTCAGTTTCACCTCCCATATCAGAAAGCCCTGTTGTCATGTAAACTGGGTTTGGTAATGGCGGCAACTTAGAACAAGTCTACTATATTTCAAAGAAAAAATTTCAGACTATTAAATTTAACTAACAGGTTCAGTGGGAACCTTATAATATTGACCCTGTACATTATAAGATATGTACTGCTTCACAATAAAAAAAAATGGTTTAGCACTTGTTTACAATACAGCATGAGGTATTTTCAGTCCTTGTATAGAAATTAACCAGAATCGTTAGTTAATTAACACCTCACCTTAAAATTGGTCTCGCCTTGCATATTAGGTGCTGATATTTCTTGATGGATGATGAAGAGATTTCGAGCAAAGGTCATGAGGACCCCCTGGAGATCCTCACCGATTGTTCTGTTAATGATATCCAAACAAATGAGTTTACCAACGATTCCCCTCACAAGCTTAAAAACAATCACCCTCTCATTTGTGCCTGTCTGGTGATGGAATTTAATGAGTATTTTCAATCTCACAAGGTGGCAATCTTCAGGGAGATATGAAAGATGAGGCTCCATTTTAACTTGTCAACAAAGAGGATTTGTGCAATAAATATTTTTTTATTAATCAACTTAGCAGAATATAAGAATAGCTTCAGTCATTTCTAGCGAAAGGCTACCACTGAGCTAGGAAAGTAGTATTAGCTCACTTAAAAAATTGTTGAAATCAGTTTAAAAGAATTGTTGCTAAGTATAATTCATACCTAACAATGTCTTTGTCTACAGAGCTGTTTGCACCTCAGTATTCTAGAGACTTTTGTCTGGGAGTTATTTTCTATTTTATGTATGCAAGCAATTACTGCTATGTATGAGTGTGCTCCATCCATGTTCCTAGGAGAATGTGCCCCATTCCTGAACAGGCATCTTTATAAAACCGAACACACACTTGAAGAAGATTTCAGAGACAAGCTGCATACCGTCCTATGGTCAGTGAATATTCTCAAACAACTAGACTGTTGTAAGTTTTAACTTAGAAACGAAACTTCAGGTTATTTCTTCTAGTTACTTTGTGAACTTTCTGTATCAAAGGAGAAAAACGGATGAAATGAATGGATTGATTTTTAAGAATTGTTCGGTCCTGAGGGTAGGATACCAAAGATACTTCAGGCAACTGCAAAGAACTTTAGGTTACTTCCTTCCCAATTGTTACCTGTAAAATAAGTCATCCTAGAGTGCAAGGCTTAAACATTTTTGGAATGGCTGCCTTCCAGCCTGATTGGGCTTTCCCATGGGTCAGGCTGGGAGCAGAAAGCTTCCCAGGCCCCAGGACAGTAGACCATTTGTCCTGCCACTGGCTATGTGACTTTGGGAGGAAGTTACTTCTTTTTTTCTGAAATGAAGGACTTTGACTGGATTAATGCTTCCAAACTTTTGGAGTTACAGTCCCCAATGCCAAGGACCCTTACCCCTCATAGTTACTGAACTTTAGTATCTATCTCTTCTTTTATAATAGTCAAAGGCAATGTCAGAGTCAGTAATTTTTATTTTTGTTTATTAAAGCAATTTTTTTTAAATTTTATTTTAAGTAGGCTTCATACCCAATGTGGGGCTCGAACTCATGACCCTGCCTGAGATCAAGAGTCACTGCTCTACTGACTGAGCCAGCCAGGGGCCCCAGAGTCAATAATTTTTAAAAGTGATTTGTACTTGGGGCACCTGGGTGGCTCGGTCAGTCAAGCTTCCAACTTCAGCTCAGGCCATGATCTCATGGTTTGTGAGTTCAAGCCCCGTTCGGGCTCTGTGCTGAATTGCAGAGCCTGCTTCAGATTCCCTGTCTCTCTCTCTCCTCCTTCCCCTCCCTGCTTGCTCTCTCTCTCTCAAAAATAAATAAATAAACATTTAAAAATAAATAAATAAAAGTGATTTGTATTTCATTGCCACAGAGTCAGTAGGTATTAGACGCTGGCTGCTTCTTAAAACAGATTCCTGGGCCCACTTCAGATCAACAAAATCAGAAATTTTGGGTTTGGAACCCAGGAATGTATAGTTTCACTGAGAACCCCAGATGATTCTTATATATACTAAAGATTGAGACCCATACTTTAAAATATTATAGTGTGTGTGTGTGTGTGTGTGTGTGTGTGTGTGTGTGTGTGTGTGTATGAAGCTGGGTCCACATATATGGATTCATGCCCCTCTCATCATCCCTTCTTAGGCTTCTGGGGTCCATGGTCCCTAGGAATTAACCTCTATTAATTCATTTCTAGAATTTCCTTCATTTTCCTTCCTTGAAAGTTCTTCTTGAATTCCGCTATTCCCAGAAATATGCTAGTATAAATGGAGTCAATGTGAAGTTATCCTGGCAAAGCCAAACCACCAAATTCTGGCCTGTAAGGTCATCCCCCTGGGAGCCCTCCTCTTTCCTAAACAGGTGGCTGACTAATGTTCTTCGCCTGATGTGAACTGATGGCAACAAAGCCAAACAAAGCCCAGGCATCTCATGAAAAGCCTCTCCTTAAAGCTTCAGAGAAAATCAACAAAAACAACACAAAGATGTGTTTGCTCATCTTTCCTTTTTCCATATGAATTCTCAAAAACAATGTCTCCTGGCCATTGTTTATTAAATCATCTTTCTCAACCTCCATGACTACATGTCAGTGCAATTTCTGCTGTACTAACTATAATTCCGTCCTTTTATGGCACATTCAAGAAAGCACAGCTGCATGCAAGTGAGAATTTCAGGGATAATCTTGAATCCTACCTAATACTCAAAAAGGAAATTAACAAACTTGGTGCAAAATTGCGCAGGTAGTGATGCAGTTCACAGTAGGCTGAGAATCTCTTTTCCATAATAGGGTTCTCTATACAAGGCAGCCATACTATATGGGAAAAGCACACTAGATTCAGAGTCATGAGACACAACTACTGTGTGATGTTGGCAAACCACATCCCTACTCAACGCCCCCATTTCCTTTGTACACTATGAGAGTCAGTTAATTCCCAGGGTCCTTCTTTGCTCCAACATTCTCTGGTTCTATGGCTACAGGAAGGGATGAGAAAGATAAGATAGGAAGCAGTGGACAAGGCTCTAGAGTCTTCAGGAGGCGCATGTCAATCATCAGTGTCCTTTCTGTAGGATATGTGAGTAGTAATACCATCTACACCAGTAGGACTATTTCCACCACCAAAGCTAGCCCGCCCATCAAGGCATCCCTGCCTGAAGTCTCAGGAGCAGGTATAGGCATAGCTGGGTGAGCTCCTCTTGGTCACCAGTCTACATTATTTATTCTGTGGGCTTCAGCATCAAACCAGCCCTGCTGCTTGATCAGTTTGATGATTGGGGGTTTCCTTTTTCACATTAGTCTTTTCTGTCTCCTCGATTCCCTGATGCTGTCCTCTTGCTTGGTTCCTCTGTGCCGAAGTACCCATGTGGATAAGTCTTCCTGTGGTCCATACTGCAGAAACTCTGCCTCTGCCCTATTAACACTATCCCTGTTTCATCATGTCAATTGTAGGACGCAAGTCCTGCTCCTGCCTGTCAGCCTCTGCTGGGCTCTACCACCTGCCAACAGGCCTTCTTTATGCCGCCCCCTTGCTGGCCTGGGTCTGTAAGAAGAGCAGCGTCCTCTTTGAGCTCCTATGGTTGTTCTCCTTGCCAACCAGCCCTCTGGATGCCCTTTCACTCTGTAGGTGACCTTTCCTAATGCTGTGAGCTGGTTGCTCCTTGGTATGATCTCTAGGCACCTGGAAAGCAGAGGGCAGCTCCTTCCCTGCACATGTACAGAGGTGTCCCTGGCTCTATTCTCCTCCTGGACACGAACATCCAGGCAGATAAGGTGAATGAATACTTGTTGGGGTGTTATGTCTCATTCCTGTTGCTCTCCTGAAAGTATAACAAAAGAGTGGGGAAGAGAGCCTAAAATAAACAGTGAAGGGACTCTTCTAACATGACCCAGTGAATTTTACATGTTTATGGGACCTTGGGGAAAGATGGGTACTGGAGGGGACGACTAAGCCAGCAAGCTCTCCACCCAAGTGAAGAGAGGTGTTTAAGACTGTAAACACTAGATTAAATTGTTAGCCACATTCTGGCTCCAAAGGGGAGGAAATCAAAACATTTGCATGAGTTCAAAGGGATCAGTGACATTGAGTGTCATTGCACTGATGATGGCCTGTTGTAACTGACATTGCTGTGGTAAAACAAAGGACCATACTTTGGAAAGGGGAGTTGAGAGCTGTCCTGTGCACATCTTTGCCTGTTTCAGTGTGCAGCTGTTGGGACCAGTTTCCAGGGGACTAAGCACCTAGGGGGAACTGAGGCTGCTCAGGACATTGATGCTTACTAGAAGAATTGTCTATTATTTGGTTTTTCATGAGACCAGATCTTAGTGTGTTCATGTGTTTCAATTTGAGGCCACAATGTCTACACCAAGGTAGAAGTCACAAGGAAGAGAAATACAGGGACAGTTTCCCAATTAAGTTAGGATAACTTAGAGGTATCAAATGGCCATATTCCAAGATATGAAAAGATTGTGTGTGTGTGTGTGTATATATATATATATATACACACACACACACAAGATATGGTATATCTTGTATATATGATAAGATGTATATATATATATATATATATAGTATAGTATATATAGTATATTCTCCTGTATATATATATATACTATATATATATATATATATATATATATATACTATATATATATATATATACATCTGTCTCTCTCTATATATATCCATGAGGATATAGATAGATATCTATATCTATATCTATCCATGAGGATCCCCTCAAGGTCCATCCATGTTGTAGCAATATACAATATACAATATACAATATATATACATATATATATAATGTATATATAATATATATATACTATATATATATATATATATATATATATTGTATATATATATACACAAGATGTGATAAGATTGTGTCTCTAAAGCATGAATCCTAGATCAGAAGACAAATTTGTTAGCTCTCCAAAGTATGCCGGAGAGAAATTTGCAGGAAATAGGAAACAGAGCAGCCTCCTGAGTGGTGCTAGCAAGATTCTTCATAACATGCATCTTGAGAAGATTGTAGCACAGCTGAAATGGGAGCTGAGGAGGGGCTATGGATCCTGCCTTTCTGGGGAGCATCTTGCCAAGTCACCAGAACACTTCTCTAAGCAAGCCAGAATGACAACTGCCCTCCTACAATACGGATGTCTGAGCTGGTTCCTCATCAGATTCACTGTGCCTTAGATGTGTATGTGTTTGAACGTAATGTGTTGTTGGAACTAGCCTCTTTCCCATCAATTTTGGATAATTAATCAGTTATTGTTATGAACCCCCACTGACATATCTAGAGTCATTATATGAAATAGTTGAAGATCTAAATAAAACAAGATAGACTTCCAGTAAATCAGCATGCTGATTAAAATGCATGAGAAGTATCATTCTTATTGGTTGTCACAGTCTATTTTCTTAGCTTATTACATCTCGTAGACACACTTTGTACTCACAACATTCCCAACTTGTCTCTCTTCAGGTGTTCATATAATATAAAAACAGTTCCTTGTCTGTCCTATAAAATTTGAATTGGGAAAAAAGAAATAGCATTTTATTTTAGCAACAAAGAAACCTACTACACCAAGACCACTAAGACTGATTGGAATTGAAATCCAGAGCTACCATCAAACATTGTGAGAAGCACATTTGGAAAAGCTGTCTCCTGAATATGGAGTATATATGGTCTAGGACAGGGTTGTTGTTGTTAATTGAGATATAATTTACATAGAACACTGTTTAAGGTATACCATGCCTTGATATGATACATTTATATATTGTGATATGATTACCACTTTAGCCTTAGCTAACACTTCTGTCACATCCTATAATTATCATTTCTTTTTGTGGTGAGGACATTTAAGACCTAGTCTCTTAGCAGTTTTGAACTATATAAAACAGTATCATTCATTATAATCACTATGCTGTGCATTAGATTACCAGAACCTATTTATCTACTTGTTGTAAGTTTGTACCCTTTAACAATATCTGTGCAATGCCCCTACTTCCCAGACTGATAACCACTATTCTACTCTGTTTCTGAGCTCAGCTTTTTAGATTCCATATATAAGTGATATCATACAGTATTTGTCTTTGTCTGGCTTATCTCACTTAACATAATGCCCTGAAGGTCCATCCATGTTGTAGCAAATTTGCTACAACATGGATGGACCTTGAGGGGATCCTCATGGATAGATATAGATATAGATATCTATCTATATCCTCATGGATATATATAGAGAGAGACAGATGTATATATATATCCATGTGTGTGTGTGTATATATATATATATATATACACAGATATATATATGTATATATAATAAGAAATATGGGAGATATATATATATATACACATATGTGTGTGTATATATATATATATATATATATATATATATATATATATATATCTCACACATTTTCTTTATCCATTCATCCATCAATAGACACTTAGGGTTTTTTTATGCCTTGGCTATGGGAATAATGTGAACATGGAGGTACAGATATCTCTTTGAGATAGTGATTTCGTTTCCTTCAGATATATGCCCAGAAGTGGAATTGCTGGATCATGTGGTAGTTGTATTTTCAATTTTTTTTGAGGAATCTTTATACCGTTTTCCACAGGGACTGAGCCAATTTATATTCCCACCAACAGGCATAAGGGTTCCCTTTTTTCCACAACCGTGCCAACACTTATTATCTCTTGTCTAGGCTAGTGTTTTTTGAAATATCCTCAGAACACCTTTATCAGAGTCATCTAGTGTGCTTGTTAAAAAGGCATCATCCAAATTCAAGATCTTTGGGAGGGAATTTGCTTTTTAGCTCACTTCCTGGGTGATTCTCCTGCAAATCAGGATTTGAAAACCACTCTTCTGAGAGCAATGGGTAAAAATATATAGGGAAGCAATTTGTTGTGTGGAAAATAATTTGTACGTCAATAGAAACTATGTGTTGTCTATGGCACACCCTATTGCCTTGATTCAGTGGGAGATACTTACGACTCTATAAGTTGTAGGTGACTGAGACAGATTCTCTCCAGTCTGGTAGAAGTTGGGTCAATTTTCCTCACCTGCTCCTCTGTGGAAGAGCTAGTTTTCTCTCCATTTGCATGTCCATTTCAATATTCCTGATCTATAAAGATATCTGGGTTTTTTGGATTCTTTTTTCTACTGATTATAGCATCTAATTTTTCTTTGTTAAGTAAAATATTTATCATGTTTTTATTTTTGCATCTGTATGAGAGGCATGATTTTATCCTTTTTTGAAAACTATTTTAAACAGCTTTTTCCAAATAAATAAAAAGCTAACACTGGAGTTGTCCAGTAGTGGAAATGGCCGCCCTGTGGAATCGTGAACTCCTCATCACTGGGAGTCCAAACACAAAAATTGTTCATGAGATTTGGTTAAAAAAAAAAAAAAAATCACATGCCAGAATTAAGGCTGCCTCTTGACTCCTCATTTTATTAGGAAATATGGGCATCAGGACACACATTGGATTGTAACGGTGACTCTCAATGCTGGCTGCACATTAGAATCATTTGGGCCCTACCTCCAGAAATACTGATTTAATGTAGGCCACTCTGGAGTGGGCCCTACATACAGTGTCATGCTGAGCCATATTGGAGCCTGAGGCAAAGGAAAAACTCGGTATGTTTTAATTTAAGATTATGAAATTTTATTGACCATGGATTTTTTTGCATTAATTTTGATCTTTAAGATAATGCATTAAAATAGTTTTATCTTTCTTAATGAGTATTTTTTGTACTCCCTTAAATTTTGTGCTCTGGGTACAGGTGTCACTTGCCTCATCCTAATCCCAGCCCTGCTTGGCCATCTGTACTTTTTGAAGGTCCTCACTCAAGTCATTCTCATGGGCAGTCTGGGTTGAGAACCACTGACTGGTTGATCTGTCAGGTGTCCTGCTTCCCTTTCTGTGCTGTCCAATATGGTAGCCACTAGCCACATGGGGCTACTACTGAGAACTTGAAATATGAGTAGTCCAAATTGAGATGTGCTATAGCTTTCAAAGACTGAGTAAAGAAAAATGTACAATATGTCATTAATAACTTTTATACTGATTACATATTGAAATGACACTAGTTTTTAGTTTGGGGAGCATCCTTTTCTTTAAAGCATTTTTTAACAAAATGTTTATTTATTTTTGAAGGAGAGAGAGACAGAGCATGAGCGGGGGAGGGGCAGAGAGAGCAAGAGGGAGACACAGAATCTGGGGCAGGCTCCAGTCTCTGAGCTGTCAGCACAGAGCCCGACATGGGGCTCAGACTTTCGAGCTGTGAGGTCATGACCTGAGCCGAAATCAAGAGTCCGAAACTTAACCGAGTGAGCCACCCAGGCGCCCCTGGAGAGCATCCTTTTCTTGGTACTGATTTCTGAATCAATCAGGTAGCCTAGGTTATGCTGCAATAATTTTTAAAAAAACAACCAAATTCTTAGTTGTTTATAACAACAAATGTGTGGTTCTGGCTTATACTCCATTTCCCACATGGGCTGGCATGGGTCTCTGGTCACTGTTGGGACACTCAGGGACCCAGGCAACGGAGGCTCTGTCTCAGTGTGCTTCCATGATTTCCAAAGCAGGAAAAAGGACATAGAGACTCATGAAGTGGCTCTTGAAGGCTTCTGCATGAAATACCCTTCTGCTCATATTTCACAGGCCCAAATAAGTTATATGGCCATACTTGACTTCAGGGAAAAGGCTGAGGAAGAATAATTCTGTTATGTGCCTGCAAGGAGGAGAATCAGAACATTTGTGAACAGCCCTAATGATTGCCACCATGGCAATACCCTGGCCTGAGAAAATGATTGCTGGTGGTTATGGAGCCATTTAGGCCCGTGGCACACTGCCTATGTATGTGTGAGACCAGCCCTGCCCCACACTGTTGCAGGCAGTAAACATGACGCTTTTCTCCATATGGCTTTCATTACAACTTCATTTCATTAGGAAATCAGTGGGGGTATTCTGTAACATTACAGAAATACCAAGAACGAGACCCACCAAGTTGCTTACAAACTCGGTAATGCTTCCTTCCAATATTCAGCAAGGAAAAATAAATTCGTGAGGTGATCTCATTTCCCTTTTATCCTCTTAAGAGCTTGGATGAAAAACATTGGAAATTCTGTGATCATAATGGGAAGAAAGACATAAATGTTGAGAATAGGGACTTTTGAGGATTCTTTTGGGAACATTGACAACGATGTATTATTAATGTTGCTTCTGTTTTTGGAAAGAGCACCCACATTACATTTGATCAAGAGTGGGAGGGGGTTGCAGAGGCTACACTCATCTTTTTAGACACAGCATAACCTAAGGAGGCAATAACAGTTTAGAGAAGTTAAGTATTAAACATAGCTTTTTTTCTCTTTTGTAAGGTAGAGAGAGAGTCATGGGGGCTATAGAGAAGTTTGTGCTCCTTCAGCTGAAGAATACATAAGGGGTATCTAGATGGACTATTTTATTTGAAATAGCTCCCAGCATTCTTGAACTGGGTTGGTAATAAGATTTTAGAAATATAAATAGTCCTAAGGGGGAAAAGGTACATACGGGACACGTTTGGTGTAAGAGAAAGAATCATAGTTGCCTTTATGGACAATTATGGATTCAAATGTTAGTTCCACAAAGTGCATAGCTGTGTAATGTTGGGAAATGCTGAAACAAAATCCCCCGGTGTAATATAGGAGAAAGAATAGCTTCATACAGAAGAGATGTGAAGGTCAAAGGGACAATGAAGAGCTAAGCTAATGCTTAGCTCAGTGGCCAGCACATAGTAGGGGCTCTGCAAATGCTGGTTCATCACCCGTCTTTTCAGGAAAATGCAGTTAAGAGAACAAGAAGGCAGTTCAGACAAGGGATGGACCCTAGGGTGTGAAAAGATGAGATCCCATCTCAGAAAAACTGGAGCAAGGATATTGTTGGAGAATTTCCAATGACTCCTTTTTCTCACCTCAGAGTTTTAAGACTTCATTTCTTTTTTAATAAAATTTTTTTAATGTTTATTTATTTTGGGAGACAGACAGAGTTGGGGGGCAGAGAGAGAGGGAGACACAGAATCCGAAGCAGGCTCCAGGATCCGAGCTGTCAGCACAGAGCCTGACACGGGGCTCGAACCCACGAAGCGCGGGATCATGACCTGGGTGGAAGTGGGACGCCCAACTGACTGAGCCACCCAGGCACCCCTGGTTTTTGGTTTTTTTTAACCTCTCTCTCTCTTCTTGTACTTTCTTGTTACGATTTGTTCTTTTTTTCCTCTTTATCCCCACTTCCCCTTTTTGGTGTATTCTTTCTGTCTTGGGATTCTATCCTCTCTTTTCTTCTTCACATTGTTCTGTCACTCCATTGCCCCCAATCCATATTTCTCTCTCTCCCCCATTTCATCTCTCGTCCTTTATAGGGTGTATAGCTCAGGTGACCTGGAGACAGAGCCAGTTATGTCTTGGGTGCCCCTCTGCCCCTTTCTGTTATTCTTCTCACCTTCAGTGGAACTTCTCCCTCTACACCATCCTCTGTTCCCCTGGGGCCATAGCAATTTGTTTTTCGTACTAAAATTTGTTCTTAGAAATGAATCTGATTGACTCAGAGTCACAAAGGTGTAAATAACGTAAAAAATTTGGTGCTTTACTTTTCCCAGAAGTACTGGAACTCCAATCAAGTAGAAAGCCTTTAGCCAAAGAAATAAATCTCTAATAGTAATTTCAGGGAAATGAAAGTTATGGAGCATATTATCTTTTGGGCAGGCGACTTTCCCTGCCAAATATGTCTATTCACAGAGTTCGTTCTGCTTTGATATTTTAGAATAAAATAAAATAAAATAAAATAAAATAAAATAAAATAAAATAAATAAAATATATTCAGAGAAAGCTAAAGTTAGATTTAGCCACCTTCTGGTACATGGAAGTGTTTCGGTCTTATCAGTTTGGGGCTAAAAACTGTTTAATTCCAAAAAGATTGTATAGAACAAATGCAACAGTTAATTTCAGATAAATCAGTTCAATCTAGCTTTTTCATTCTTTCTTATATATGACCAGTTTTAATGTAATTTTTAAAGGAATATGAGCTCCATTATATGTGTTTACAAACAGCATAAATCAATCTAACTGAAGAGCCTTACACTCTCTGATGGTGCCCTGCAGTGTGGTGGGGATTGCCAAGTGGCAGTTGAGTCATTCTATTCACTGTTGACCTCATGTCTAAGATCTATATGCTTTTCGAGAGTCTGCAAAAAGAATTGGCCCCTAAAAAATTCTATTTGTTCTGAAGTATGAGAAATGAAAATTAATAAATGTAGAACTGAATGTCTGCAAATCAAAACATTTGGTCACTTGGTTGTCACTCAGTTGTGTCATTTTCTATAGGTTACTTTTAATATAGGAGGTGACTGTATTTTAATATGTGTGATGTCATGTGGGATGGGTCTTCCACAGGTAAGAGCGCATGGGTCACTCAGGTCTTCGAATAAGCCATCAGTGTCAGAGATTTGAAAATCTGAAGTGCAAAATCACGAAACTATTTCTCAGAGCAACATGTGTCTCTAGGCACAAAATGGAGGTTCTAGTTTGGGTAGGTGATATTACATCACATTTGCTCTCATCTGGTGACATTAAGGATGGAGCAGCTGGGCAGGAGCCATCAGTATCACTGGCAACAGACAAAAACTGGGAAAACCTTTTTTTTATCAGAACTCCTTCTAGAAAAAAAGTACTATATGGAAGTAGAAGGATGGCAGGGACTGAATTGCGTGTCCCCTCAAAGTCATATGTTGAAGCAAGCCCTGAAGCTGTATTGGAAATAGGGTCTTTAAGGAGGTGATTAAGTTTAAATGAGGTCATATGGGTGGGGCCCTGATCTGATAGAACTAGTGTCCTTGTAAGAGAGGTGACAGAGACGGCAGAGATCTCTCTCTCCCCCTCTACCATGTTGGAGCACAGCGAGAAAATGGCTGTCTGCAAACCAGAAGGACTGCTCTCACCAGGAACTGAATCAGCTGGCACCTTCTCCTTGGACTTCCCAGCCTCCAGAATGGTGAGCAATAAATTTCTGTTGGTTAAGCCACCCCGTCGGTGGTGTTCTGTTATGGCAGCTCAAGCAGGCTCAGACAGAGGATATTCATTGATAAGCAGCTTCGAGCGGGGTCAGGGAGCTCGGGACATGCTTCAGGATCAAGAGATGGTCCCCAAAATGCCTCCCAGGTCTGGTGAGCTACAAGGCTTTTGCTTTACCAAGGTGGGTGTGCAGGTTTGGGACAGAGCTAAATTTCTGAGAACCAAGTGCCCCCCATGCCAGTGGAGCTGCTCGTTCACCCTTCCCCAAGCAGCCCTCAGCCTTCCTAGAAATACACGTCAAACTCATGTTTAGAGAATATGTGTGCAGGGACACTGAATTATTAGCTGCCTAGATCACCCATAGGCTTATGTTTGGTCCACCTTGGCCAACTTTTGGCCTTCGTACCTCAACGTCATAGCCGATGCCATGGGCCTTACACATTTGGAGAAAAACATACGGGAAAACCAGCGAGAGATTGTTGTGCTTCAGCTGGGTCGTCATCACTGCATAGCGACTGGCTGCTGGTGACTGGAAAAGACCACAGTTGCATGTAAGACCCTTCACAAAATACTTGTTTAAAAAAGTTTCTTTAATGTTTATTTATTTTTGAGAGAAAGAGAGAGCTAGCAGGGGAGGGGCAGAGAGAAAAGGAGACACAGAATCCGAAGCAGGCTTCAGGCCCCGAGCTGTCAACACAGAGCCCTACACGGGGCTTGAACTCACAAACAGCGAGATCATGACCTGAGTAGAAGTCAGACACTTAACTGACTGAACCTCCCAGGTGCCCCTCTTCACAAAATATTTAAATAAACTTTAACTTTAGAATAAAGTTAAATACTAAATAAATACTAAAAAAAACTAAATAAATAAAGTTAAATAAATAAAGTAGATTAACAGAAAAGTTGTGAAGATAATACAGAGAGTTCCTATCTCATATCCTGTAACCTTGTGGTATGTTTGTCACATAAGCACACAAATTGCTTCCTTGCTGTTAACTTAAGCCTGTACTTTATTTGGATTTCATTAGTTTTTGCTAAATCCCTTTTTATGTTACACAATCCCATCCAGGATGATGCATTGTTATTCAGTTGTCTCCTTAGGTTCTTTTGGGCTGTGATGGTTTCTCAGACTTTCCTTGTTTTTGATGATCTGGACAGTTTTGAGGAGTACGGATCAGGTATTTTGTAGAATGTCCTCTGTCGGGATTGTCCCATGTTTTCCTCCTGACTACACTGGGATAATGTGTTTTTGAGAAGAGGATCACCCAGGTACTTTCATCACCTCGTACATCGAGTTGTATCAACACAACTTGTGATGGATGATGCCAATTTTGATCTTGCTGAGGTAGTTTTTGCCAGGTTTCTTACTATAAAGTTACTTTTACCTGTTTCTGTACTACACTCTTTGGAAACAAGTCACTAAGGGTAGTCCACCTTCTTGAGAGGACCAATGGTAGAATTTTGATTCTAACTGCTTTCTTTGTTTGAGAAACTGCTATTCCTTATTTTGCTTGCCTGTCAGTGGGAACTATCCCAAAGAGACTGGTTATGCTAGGCCTGAAGTATTTAAATTACAATATTTCCTAAAAACTTTTAAAATTTAGTATGTAAACAAGAAAGTATTTTATCTTGGCAATTTTGTAGCATGTCCTTTGTGAGATGTGATATTCGCCTTTGAAAATCAGTTATGTTTGTCCTGGGATAAGTGGAAATTTGGAGAGCAGTGTGTAGGGTCACGGCCAACCTTTGGGCATAGTAAATGAAGGTGCCTGGCACAGATTTTTAACTTTGGGGACCTTTAGGTTCTGGGCAACCAGGTGCTTGCCCTTGTGCGGTGACTTGGAACAAGAGAAGGAAAAAGAGGTACTGTGGGTCCCCAGCTGGCTGCAAGGATCATAGTGGCCTGACACTGTTGTGAAACATTAAGACTTGCTCTCTCTGTCTCTGAGAGAATGCAGGGGAGCCGGGGGCTGACTGAGTGCCCAGAGGAGGACGAATGGGCTTTCCCTGCCTGTATAACACATGCATTCCCTCTCTCTCTCTCTCTCAGATTTCATATTCATCCTTTGTGACATATTTCCCCACATATATTGTAATTTCTTTCAACATTTACAGAAAGTACCATATCTGATGGTCACATTTTCAGCACTGTTAAGCTTGGTCTTCCCACATGTAGGCAGAGTCCACATCTATAAAAATGTTAGTCTCTCACAGGCTGATGCATCTTGAGTTGTACATCTCCCTTAGTATTGCCCCATATGCAGCCACCGAGAATTTTAATTTTGCAGAAGAAAATCTGTTGGACCCGCACATGCCTCACAGCTGTGCTTTGTTATCACTCTGACCTATCATGAATTGTTCCCCTGGCTGCCTCCCTGTCATGACTGGGAGTTCTCTGAAGGCAGAGCACTGCTTGGTGTCTGAATCTCCAGGCTGGATGTGATGCTAGCACAGAATAGGCATTTCAGCGTTTCTTGAAAGGATGAAAGAATGGATGCATGGAATAGAGTAAGTCTATAGCACTTCCTCTGACTTAAGAGACTCTTCCAATGTAATTCAGGGGGCATCCAGTCAGTGAGTGCTTTGGGGCAGAAGCAGACCCTAGAGAATGACAGAAGATCCCCAGAGAATAACTCAGGGCAGTCACTCCAGACCTTGCCCCCAGTAGACATCTTTTGGAGGACAGTGTAGCCCCAGTGGGCTATCCCAGTGGTGGCATTATTGGTGGGGTAATAAGAACTGGCTGAGAGAAGTTCTGGCTCAGCCATTCAGTCTGGAGGAGCATGACCACCAGGCCTGCTCACCCTATCATGGCAGGTTGTGCCATGTTCCTGCCTTCACAACAAAGGCCCAGAAGCCTGAGTTTTTGTATATGGAAGTGAACTGTAAATACTCTGGAATTCCATTGTGGTTACTGAGCATGTAATTGCATGGTAATTACCATGAATTCACAAGATAATTCCAAGGTTATTTTTGTCTTCTAAACTTGTCTTATGCTGCCATAGCATATAGACTAGCAAACCCAAGACTAGGCCCCAGTCGGTGAGGGAGAGAGGTAGTGGGCTCGAGCTCAACACCATGTATCTTGGCTCCAAAGCAAGGTGAAGGAGCTCACTGTCCAGTGTTACTGGGCGACAAGTAAGGACAGGCTATCCTGAGGTTTCTTTGTCTCTACAGAGACAGACTGCAAGTCCTCTCCTCCCAGACCTGGGGTTCTGATTCATTAAGAATCTGAAAGAAAAGCCAGGACATTTGGTATGTGTCTCCAGGCTGTGTCTTTTCTGTCTCCATCACCATCCTACGCCAGAGCTTCATGGCCTGGACAGCTGCTTCTCCTTCCTACTCGGGAGGTGGGGATGCACACAGAATTCTGTGGTGGAAAAGTTATATGGAGTCAGAAAGACTGAGGTCGAAAACCTGGCCGACCTTGAATGTGTCATTCAACTTGTCTGACTTCTAGTGATTAAATAAGCACCTAGGCCAGCACCTGGCACCTGATAAACAGTAGCTACTATTGTTATTGCTCTTTCTCTGAAAGTGTCTACAGGCCCCAGAGCATTATGGACCTACACTAAATGTAATTTCCCGGGCTGTTCCTACCCCCACCGGTGCCTGGGGTTCCGAGCATTACCACAAGATTGTTTCTCAGACCCAGGTTGGTCAGTGCTCAGAACTCTTCAGTGTCTCCTCCATGCCCATAAGACGAAATCTAGATGCCTGGGCTGGTGTTCTCCCACACTGGCTCAGGGGGTTGCTCCAACCACTTCTCTCACTTTCTCCTTCCCGAATTCTCTGCCTCAGCCCACCTGGTTCATTGCTATCTCCAACAGACCATGGGGCTCTCTTCAGCCTTGGTCCCTTCTGCTGGGCAGGTCTCCTTCCCCTTGCCATGTAGTGACTGCCCTAGTCTGTAAGGCTAGGCCAGGTTCCTTCTTTGTAGTGGAAGAACTAGGCCTGTCCCTGCCAGTCCACAGTCTTTTCTCCTAAGAACTGCAGCAACAGGTTGAGGGGCCGTCACTCCAATGGCACCTACACGAGGCCTTGTTTTTTTCCTTGTGTATGTGCTATGTACTTTCTATTTCTTTTTTTAATGTTTATTTATTTATTTTTTGAGAGAGAGCACAAGCAGGGGGAGGGACAGAGAAAGAGAGAGAGAGACAGACAGACAGAGACAGAGAGATTGAGAGAAAGACAGAATCTGAAGCAGGGGCTTGAACCCACGAACTATGAGATCATGACCTGAGCTGGTCAGACTCTTAACTGAGCCACCCACGTGCCCCAATCTACTTTCTATTTCTTTTCAACTTCTCAAGGACAGGGACTCTGGCAAATGTCTTTGTATCCCTGATGCTGGGTGAAATTCCTGGCTTATATTAAGTGCTTAAAAATGTGTTATAATAATGCCAATACTCTTTTCAGACTTAACTAACTCCATAGTTTCCAGAGGAAAATACTGTCGATAATCTAGGGTTGTCTTTTATTCAGCCAGATAGCACAGCTGACAGTGTTACTATGAGGATTAGATGAGTATCTAAAGACCTTGGAAGAGTGTCTGCCACGGAGTAAGTGGTCAAAAAATGTTAGTTAGCTCTTATTATCATTTGTTAAACTAAATAATTTCACAAATAAGGTAAGTTATTGAAATTAAAAACCAACCAACCAAGAAACCTTTTCATCAGAAAGGGTCTTGAATCAGAAAACCTGAGCTCTGCTACTTAATTAACTTTATGACTTTGGGCAGCTCACTTAACTTTGCATAGCCTCAGTTTCCTAATCTGTAAAATGGTATAATAATCCTCGTCTTATCTATTCTTTGGGGTCTTCATGGGAATCAAATAAGCTCATGCCTATTTAAAGTACAAAGCATTATACAAACAGAAAACATTTTTTTTAAAGGTTGACTTGTGTAATCAACTCTTCTGATGCTATAAAATCTCTTTAGGTTTGCCAAGGAAATTACAACCTAAATGGATTTTACAGCATGAGAAGACTCCTCTATGACCATCTGGCCATAGTGCTGAGTCTTGGCCTAGCTCAGAGCAGATTAGAAGCCAGTGGATAATGGCAGTATGCCTGGAAACAACCTCATCACAGAGGGAGATGAGGCCTCCTTTGGAAGAAGAACTTTCTCTATGGCCTCAACCAGAAACTTCTTTAGACATGAGCTTAAGCTGTACTCTGGGGCCAGATCACTGACTCTCAGCCAGTGCAAGTCAGGTTGGACAGAACGGTGGGCAGACACACAGGCTTTCAAGTCTGACAGGCCTGGGCTTAAATTCTGGCTTCCACACTTGCTTGCTGAGTGACCTTCCACAAGTTGCTTAACATTTCTTAACCCCAGTCTTCTTACCTAAAAATGAGCATAATCATAGCATCTGCCTAATATATTGGGTTGTATAAAAATTCATGTAAAGCACTTAAAGTACCTGGTGCGGAGTAAAGGCTAATACATTTTGGATGTTATTATCATGTTATTCTATGCATTATCGTTATTTGTTGGCCTGTGTCTTTGAATAAACTCGGAGCTCTTTGCTACTTCCCTTTACATCCTCTGTGCTTAGGAAAGTGCCCAACACAGTGTTGGTGTTGAGTATATATCTGCTGGATTTACTTCTAGTTGATTCCTGCTGAAAGTATTAACTGGTAGCTAAGGTGATGGCTGATGAGGACTTAGGATGTGACCTGTCACAATAATATTACTTCTTTCTAAACAGTTTTGCAGGGTAAAGATCTTTAAATGGAAGGCCGCAGTATGGAGGGATAGGTCCTTCTCGTGTCCCCCTCCGCACCCCACTGTACATGAGGCTTCCTGGGCCAGGCTTGGTACAGAAGCCCATCTTACAGGCCCCATAAAATCAAATCCCTCAAGAGACCTTGGGGGTCACTTAGCCCTCCTTTATTTTATAAATGAGGAAACCGAAGCAGAGAGAGAGAGATCAGAATTCATGATCCATAACTTCAGACAAGTGCCCTTCACTCCAAATTCCCATTGGCTACATTTGGAATGTGTGGAAATTTCTAGCATTTTCTAGGAAAACGGGGAAAAAAATAGAAGACAAAATATTATCGGTAGAAGTCTAGTCTTATTAAACTACCTTTCTAAATCACAATCTAACAAGAATGCTTCAAGCCAAATAAAGGAAGCCTGAAATACTCCTTTTCACTGGAGAATATAATTTTGCTTCAGCCACAATTTAAATTGATTGAGTTCTGAGCACCAGCACTTGAAGTGTGGAGCATATTCTATTTTCTCCATGATACTTGTTTTGACAGTGATGCATTTCAGTTGACATAGTTGAAATCCTTATGTAATAAATCTCTGCCTGAAAATTAATCATGTTTATAATATTCTGAGAATTAATAACACCCATTGCTCAAATCATTAACTTAAAAAAGGAGCTTCCAAAATCTGTTCTCGGCAGTAAGGGACCACAAATAAATGAATGTTTGATAAAATAATCCAAGTAGCAGTTTAACAAGCGTAAACTTGAATGTGGTTGCAATAACACAGAACTATTGTTTAAGGGTTGGCAGAGGCTGATGAGGTTCTTATTTCAGTTACGAAGCAGGCATCCACATGCATAATGAACTGCTCTCTGAATTATTAATGTGTTGCTTATTTAGCCTCATCTGTCTAGAAGATAATGTATCCTAACTCTAATGAGTGATTGGTTTTGTACATAATTACAGTAGCAGCAGTAGTGGGGAAATGTGTGCCTTCAAAGAAGGAGTTCTAAAAATAAAGTCATCACATAAACTCCGTTGTTGTGGCATTCTATCAAAATCAAACCCGAAGCATTTGAGAATTCATAATAAATTACAGGAGACAGAATCATTATTAACATCATAATTTAACACAAAAGGTTTTACTTAATCATTCATTACCGATCATGTGCTGTTAAAATGCTTATAAATGACTTGGGTTGTTTTAAGATGTTTGTGAACATGGTCCCTTTTGGCCACTCACCACCTGTGGTGCAGAGGGTCCACGAGAGAGGAGGAGTAAGAATGATTGCAAAGGGTAGTAATGCTTTATGCTCATTCTGACAGAATGTTAATTAAAAGTTCAAATGTCGTTGGGTGACTCCTTTTCTTTTCTAAAACATGCACGTCTGGGGCGCCTGGGTGGCGCAGTCGGTTAAGCGTCCGACTTCAGCCAGGTCACGATCTCGCGGTCCGTGAGTTCGAGCCCCGCGTCGGGCTCCGGGCTGATGGCTCGGAGCCTGGAGCCTGTTTCCGATTCTGTGTCTCCCTCTCTCTCTGCCCCTCCCCCGTTCATGCTCTGTCTCTCTCTGTCCCAAAAATAAATTAAAAACATTGAAAAAAAAAATTAAAAAAAAAAAAATAAAACATGCACGTCTGGGACTCATTCGACCTGGTTTCTGCCTTCAAGCAGTTAATTGTGGAGGACCCTGGATCAGAAGCCCATACACCTGTCCTGTCTGGGTCTGGATGACAGTTCTTTACCACCTGTTCCTGATTTGGGGCAACAGCTCTTTGTTGAGCCCAGAACAGTCTTTGCTTCCTTCTCCCCTCCCCACCCGCATAGCATATTATTTAAAGGAATAGGTCCAAACCAGCAGCATTTTGTAGGCATCAGTCCTAAATGTGCCTTCTTTATCATTGTGGCTATATCAGTTTCTTTCCTTTTATTTCAGTCTTCAAAGGGGGCTGTCAGCTGACTGATCATAAATCTGATGGCATCACAGCCTGTTCATACTTGTTCAGGAAGCTTCAGTTTGATTGTAAATTGCATTGTGTGTGCAAGTTTGGATGATGCTTTTAAAAATGGCCTATCACATGTGTGTACATGCACAGTAGCACATGCGTGCACACATGCATGGTGGCACCAGGGCGAGAACATCCATTTATCTTTCTAAAACCAAAAGCACTTTCAATTTATCCCTACATCAGAAAACCTGCATAGCTTTTATTTAGTGATCGTAGAGACATTTGAATTATTGAAGATCATAAGCTTCCCTCTCAAGTGCAGGCAATTCCTAGAAGTGTTTAAGACTCTTGATCACAGGAGAATTCTTGTATGTTGCCTGTAGCTAGGATTGAAACCTATAGGCAAGATGGGGAAAATGGGAGAGTGCTTCTAATTCAAAGTACAACTTCTGCTTACAGCCTTCTGAAGCAACATACTTAAATGCAGCAAATTGCCTTTCAAAGTCTTGTGTTGCGTACTAACTCAGCTTCCAGCTTCCTTTTAGAAATGGCATGGAGTTAGGTTTGCTAGGTCAGAAGACTCAAATTTTACTGCTGTCCCTCTGTCCAGCATTGCACTTAGGGTCCTGTGGGTCCTTTAGGCGAGGATAGGGGACACAGGTAGAGTTGGACCTAGTAGATTCTCATCAAGGTTCTGGGACCTATTTAAAAGGGACCCATTTCTCCTGCCCAGCCCAACTTTGCTTCTTCTTCTTTTTAATGTTTATATATTTTTGAGACAGAGAGAGACAGGGTGTGAATGGGGGAGGGGCAGAGAGAGAGAAGGAGAACAGAATCCAAAGCAGATTCTAGGCTCTGAGATGTCAGCACAGAGCCTGACGCAAGGCTCAAACCCATGAACCATGAGATCGTGACCTGAGCTGAAGTCGGACGCTCAACCTACTGAGCCACCCAGGCGCTCCTCTGCTTCTTTCTTAATAAGCAAGGAGATCAAAGGGTTTCCTGTGATCAAGCGTACCTCACTGGACAAGTGGATTGGGAAGGAGGCTGCTGCCTGAGCCCCCAAGATATCTGATGCCCTTTCCAGGCTACCCTTTGAAATGTATGCTGAGTTTCTGCCAAGGAAGGTGACTCTAGCGACCCTGGGGAGAGTCAAACAAGGGTTCTTTAAATCCAGAGGTATCTCCTGGATCTGAAGAGGCTCAGCAGAGAATCAGGAGATACTGTTCTGAAAAAAGCATCTCTAGGGCACAAGTATGGGTTCTACTAACCACTGGAATTCCTTTTTTATGTTTGATATATTAGCATCTCAAGTAGATCTTCATTTGCAGAAAGGGTATGAAGCCCACTGTTGTGGGAGAGGCAGCAGAAACCCTCTGGTAGCAGTCAGAGCAGCTGTAGCCAGAGCCCCTGTTTGCTCTCATATTCCATGTACACTAAGCACCAGCTGGTCCACTTGACCTCTGTTCTCTTTCCCCCAAACCAACCTAGCCCATTGCCTCCATGGAGATTTGTGCTTTGTTTCCTTGGGTTCTAAGGTTGGTAAACCTCAACCAGCCCTAAGGCTGCTGGTCCCAGCCACACTAGCATTGGGATTAGTGATGAGATGGGAGGTTGGGGCCATGGAAAGAAGCGGGTCATGGAGGTCCTGCTGGGAAGTTGGAATTTTCCTGAAGATGACAGGAGTCCTTTCAAAATCATAAGTAGGGGAGCAACATGCTCAGATTAGCTTTTCACCTTGACCACCTTGACTGTATGTATGGTTAGGCTGAGGGGAGAGGCAGGAGGCAGAGAATGTTAGTGTGGAGCAAAACTAGGGTGTATCTCTGTGGAGGGAGAGGAGGCGTCAGAGTTGACGCTCATCAACATGAGCTGGTGTTGACTGGATATGGAGGTGGAGGTGTCCCATCAGCCTCTGGCAGGACCCTCCACGAGGAAATATAGGGGGAGGAGAGACAATGAATGCAGTTTGAGACAGCTTGACTCTGAGGATTTTAGAGAAGTTTCGTAGAATGGTGGATCTAGGAGTCTGGAGCTCAAAAATGAGATTGGAGCTAGAAAAATAAATGGGTTTTGTCAGAAGTTGCTGGTAATTGAAGAACTTGTTCAGGGAAGCAAGATGAGAAGAGATGGAGGGGAAATGCCCCAACAGACCTACCCTTGGAAAACCCCATGCTCATTCACCCCTCCAATATGGTGCTTTCCGTTTCTGGAACACCGTCTCCCCTTTCCTCTGGCCAATACAATAGTATCCTAGAAACCCATTTTGGAGAGGCTAAGTGACTTGCCCGAGGTTCTTTCTTCTCTCTATACTCAAAGAGCTGGGCACATAGCCAGAGCTCAGGAAGCCGCGGTTGAGTGTTGTTGAACACCATGGGGAATCAGGAAGCATCTGTTGCTTACCGACACTGAGAGAGCATTAAGGCAGCTCATTTTCTTCTCTTTCCTGGGAACAAAGTTGGGCACTTTAAGGGTGCTCAAACTGCAGTCCAGATGGCCGTTGGTCAGGTATAAGGTGAGCTGAGTCAGGGCCAGCTGGTCACTGTATGAGAGGCTGAGGCCTGTTGCCCACACCTGATTAAAACAGGAGCCACAGAAGTGAAGGTGAGATCAGCGACCGGGAGAGAAAGCCCCAACCAACCCTAACCAGCCCAAACCATGTGAGACCCACCCAAACCAGTGTACATGTGACTGAATGGAGTAGATGCTTTTGCTTCTGTTTCTACTTCATTCAGCTGAAGGATGGGAGCCTTTGATCTGATTCTAACCAGAAGATTGAAGGTTCTTGTGAAAAGTTACAAAAACGGAAACACCTGGCCCAGATAATCTGCTGGAGATGCTGGGTTCCAAAAGGCTCATGGGGACTTTGACTCTCCTGCCTGTGGTTTGTCATATCCGGGAGGAGGAAGATGGCACTGGTCTTGGCCCAGCCAGTCCTCACCCTGTACGAGTTCCCCAGTCGTGCAATGTTTTCTGCTGAGAAAAATGAGACTGGACGGAAGCTTCAGAGGTTGGGGCCTGAAGAGGAGCAGATAGAGGGGGAACGAGGGAGTGAATAGGAGAAAAGGGCAAACTGCCCTGATTCCAGAAAAAGCGGTGCCAGGAAATCTCACTATGAAACTTGGGGGAAACTCATGGTTGGCCTGTATGTCTCAGCGTGACCGCCATTTACCACGAGTGTGGGAAAATCATTTCACCACCCCACAAAGCCCACAGTATCCTCAATCGGGAAGTGAGAACTATAAGAACGCCCACCCTAGCTGAACAGCAGGGCTATTAGAAGAATATGATGATGCAATAAAAATTAAAATGCTTTGAAAAATAGACATATGTGAGCAATAAGTTATTGTAAGCCACTCGATAGCTAAGTCAGTCCATTAATGCCTTTGATGGATATTTACTGGGCATTTACTATAAACCAGCAATGGCAGAAGTGAATCATGTGCTACCTCTCCCCTCTCCTGGGGTGAACCATCATCCTTAATTGCCTTTGTCATGCCCACGCTCACACTGAATCTGGGAGCTGTTCAATGCTCAAGGATAGTGAAGGCAAGTGCAAGGCTATTGTGCTAGTTACTGGAGAGGCAAAGCTAAGATGCAAAGGTCCTTCCATCAAGGAGAAAGATACATATGTATTCAGTCATTTACAACACAGTGTAATACGTGATATAATAAAGGGACGGAACAAAGTACTACTGGGTTTGTCTAGTGAAGTCAGGGCTGCATCCTGGAGAAGGTGACATTTGAGCTTGGACAAACAACCCAAATATGACTGGCTCCCAGGTCTCAAGTACCTACAAAGTGCCAGGTGCTTCACAAACATCTCAGATCTTTATAAGAACCTAAAATATAACAGTCCCATGTCATAGATGAAGAAACAGAGGTTCAGAGAGAGTCCACATAGCCAGGAAATGGCCGAGCTGGGATTTGAATCCAGTTGTTCCTGGCTCCAAGTCTACCCTTTTCCCAGTCCCTGCTGGCAGAAACGGCACTACTTCTTGGCCCAGCCATTCCTTAACCTGTACCAGTTTCCCAGTCACATTAAAAGCTAAAGTTGCAGAGGATGAAAACATGCCCTTGTTTACTATAATCCATGCCATGAAAATGTCTTGTGGAGAAAACATGAAGTATTGTATTTCTGTAGTACACTGTAATTAGCATTCACGCATTTTCACTGTAGGAAGTTGGAAACGAACACATTTTCATGAAGACTTGATTAAACAGTTTTTCCTCTTAGAAGGCCTCCATGTGCCCCACATACTAACTCTACGTGTTAAAATACATAATACATCTGCCCTAGAGTGGACTCTTCTCAAACAAATGTAGCAGCGAGTGACTTGAGTAAGCATTGAATGTAAATGGCATCATTATAAGGATATTAAGAGGTCAAGCTGTCAAGGCCCCTTGCTAAACTGAAGCTAATTTCAGGAGTCATATTTGCACAGTAATGCCCTTTTATAATAGCAAATAAATCACATTTGCAACAATTGTTAAAAACTAACTGCCAAGTATCTGTTGCAGTTGTAAATATCCTATTTGTCAACTTAAATATTTCCTGCTGTATGGCATAAAATGCAAATCAGATGGGGACAGCTACTTTTTCTTAATACGAGAAAGTGGATTTGCTGTTCCTGGATGTCAGGCACTTTTTCCCCAGAGTTTCTCTTTTGATGTTTTCGTGTCCTTGATTAAAGGGAAATGTATATAACAAACATTATTAATATTTATGTTAATAGTATTAATGTTTTGGTGATTTTTAAAGTTTTAATTCCAGTATAGTTCACACACAATGTCGTATTAGTTTCAAGTGTGCAATATAGTGATTCAGCAATTCCATACATCACCCAGTGCTCATCATGACAAGCGCACTCCTAGTGATAAGGATTTTAATGGGAAGGCAGCACAGTATAGAACCAAGGAGTCAGCCTAAATCTGGCCCTTGCCAATAGTGTAAATTTGACCAAGTCATTTAAGCTCCCTCAATCTCGGTATTCTTGAGTGTGGAAGGAGCACATGATAACACCTATCACACAGGGCTTCGAAAACAAAATAAATGCACCTAAAATTGCCTTACAAATGATGAAAGTTCAATACAAATGTTATTTTTGATCACTAAGCAATTCCTTGAGGAGTAGGATCTTAGGAGACACATTTTCAGTCGCCTGTGTAGCTGTTAGATTGCCCCTTTTAACAACTGTTTTTCCCACTCATAATCCTTGTGGTCAACCTCACAACAACTCAGTCCAGTAGGTGGTTAGATGTGGGCAAGGTTGGTATTACTCTCTCTCCATTTGACCAATGAGGATACTGAGATCAAAACGTGGCTTCGTGGTTTGCCTAAGATCATAGAGCACAGGCTAGGATTGTGTTCTTTCTAGAGCTGAAGTAGTTTTGCTTCCCCAGACTGCCCTAAACCCTTGGTTCACAAAAGAAATAGTAGAACAAATTTCGTTAAGCTTTTTCCTCAACAGCAGGCTTGCTGGAATTGCTCAGATAATTGTTCTGTTCTCCATCTGGTTTTTCCATTGAAGACACTGCCTGAGGCATGCTTGTTTTGCGTATAGGGGTCCCCTCTCCCCCTCTAGACTGTCAGCCCTTTAGGGGAGGCTGCTGAGCCTTTGTCTTCCCACCTCGTCCTGTCCTGTGGATGGGGCGGGGCGGGCTTTGCAGCAGACACCTCAGCACCTCTGATGCCTTGCTGTGAACTCCACTCCAGCTTTTAGGGATCAGGATCTAGGTGGGCCTCTTGAAGCTGGTGTCCGATTCCAACATAGGAAACATTCATTGCGCATCTCCTCTAGGTCACCCTCTTGCGTTCACACATACCTCCTTTAATCCCATTCTTGATTTTGGATTTCATTGTTAACTTTAGAACCTAATCTCTCTCTGCCCTGGATACTCCCATCACAATTTAGAGGAGCAATGATGGCGGCCTGTACAAAGGCACTGTGAGTGGGGATGGAGAGAAGTGGATGGATTTTTATTTTTATTTATTTTTATTTTATTTTATTTTATTTTTTTTTAGAAGTGGATGGATTTTTAAATGTTAGGGAGTGGCTTTGACGTGACATGCGGGACTTGTAATGACTAGCTTGACAGGTTAATTGATTAGATATGAGGGTAAGGGAAAAATATCACTGAAGGCTAGTGTTGGAAAGACTCTTAAAAATCATCTAATACAGTCAGTTTACTTTATACATTGGAGTGAAGTCGTTTGCCCTAGGTTACAGAGCCAGGTATCAAAGGTGTGGATGAGAGAACAAGGTGTCTTGGCTCCCAGTCATAAATCACTAGTTGACAATTGTTTGACTTACTGCTGATGTAAAAATCATTTTGTTAAAAATGACTAGAATCCTAGAGACATTTGCATCAAGACCTTACAAAGAATCCTTAACACGAAAATACTCATGTCAGCATTACTTGTTAGATTGAAAGATTGCAGCTATCCAAAATTTGGGTATTGGTTAAAAAGATATAAATAACATATCCAAATGATGGGATACTCTATGATATTATCACTAAAGATGATGATTGTGAACAACTTTTGATGGTGTAGGAAGGTATATGCTTGGGATTCTCTGTCATATATGCAAGAGGAGGAAGAGAAGGATATATGACTTCAGCTTTGCAAAAATAATATTATACATAGAAAAAACTAGATGAGGATATAACAAAATGTTGACAGTGAGTGGTTAATATTAGCAGCGTATTAGCAGGAAGCGACATTATATATAGACTTTCATGTATATTCTAGATTGTACTACTTGTGGTTATTGAGCACTTAAAATGTGGCTGCTTCAAATTGAGATGTGTTATAAATGTAAAATACATACCAGACTTTGAAGACTGACAAGGAGGTAAAAAAATACTGTGAAATATCTCATTGCTAATATTTTATACTGATTATACATTGAAATTATAATATTTTGGTTATGGTGGGTGAAGTAAAATACGTTATTAAGACCACGTTCAAAAAAAAAGGGGCGCCTGGGTGGCTCAGTTGGTTAAGTGTCTGACTTCGGCTCAGATCATGATCTTATGGTTCGTGAGTTTGAGCCTTGCATCAGGCTCTGTGCTGACAGTTCAAAGCCTGGAGCCTGCTTTTGATTCTGTGTCTCCCTCCTTCTCAGCCCCTTGCCCCCACTTATGCTCTGTCTTTCTCTCTCTCTCAAAAATAAATAAACATTAAAAAAATCTTAAAAGACCACATTCATCTATTTTTTGTTACATTTTTATAAATTTTTTTAAATGTTTATTTTTGAGAGAGACAAAGAGATAGAACAAAAGCAGGGGAGGGGCAGAAACTGAGGGAAACACAGAATCTGAAGTACGCTCCAGGCTCTGAGCTGTCAGTACAGAGCCCAACGCAGGGCTTGAACCATGAACTGTGAGATCATGACCTGAGCCGAAGTCAGATGCTTAACCAACTGAGCCACCCAGATGCTCCCTATTTTTGTTTGTTACATTTTTAAACAAGGCTACTAGAAAATGAAAAATTACACACGTGGGTATATTCTCTATCATATTGATTGCAAAAAAGCCCATTGCAACTTCAGCAAGAGACAGGGCCAGCAGGGGTATGGTGGGGGAGTACTGCAGAGGCCCCAGCTCTCTGCCGCTCTGACCAGCACTGCACTGGATGCAATCCTTGCTGTAGCTCCATCAGGAGACCTGGGGAAAAGTGGGGAGAACACTGGATTGCAGGAGGCAATCCAGAAACTGTAAGAACCTCATCGACCTTTAAACAGGCATGTGACAAGCAGAAGGCAGGGTCAGGTAGAGGCAAGCTTGCCCAGAATTATCCTATTCCCAGGTTCTGCATCCTATTTGGGCCACAAGCCTTGGGATGAAAAGGTCATAACATGCTCCAATGTGGAAGGTGTGGGAGAGGGGCCCAGTATTGAACCCTTTTTTTCTTAGGTGTTCCAGGCAGGTGAAGGCTGCGCTCACCCCCACCATGTTGGCTCTTTCCCATGGCAGGCATAGTGGATGGGAGGCAGAGCCTACAGATACGGGCACATGTACCCAGGCCCACATTATGTGACTGTCTCCACTTGTAAATAAAGTTTTATAGCAAAGAGGTTGGTCTTGCCAACCTTCTCTTATGGGCGTCCAGTCTTATGGGGCCAACAGACTGATTTATAGATCAAACAACATTTGTGGAAGAATCATAGAATTTCAGAGCTTGAGGGGATTCACAGATGTTTTGCACATTCCTGTCTAGGTTTTCTGTTCCTTTTCTTTAACATCTTCCTCTTTTATTGTAAGGAGAAGAACCTGATATCCAGATAGGCTACGTGACTTGCTTTGGTACCAGCATCTGACAGATATCCCTGATCTTTGGCAAGTGGCCTCTCTGGGCCACACTTTCCCCAACTAATCACTGGGGAGGATAGTCCTGAAGGACCTTCCCTCACAGATGCATCTATGAGGCTGACAGAATTGTGACGATTGCTCACTCTGTAGGCAGATTCTCCAGCTAATGCAAGTGGGAGATGAAGCACTGAGAATTCACCTACCACAGAGACGGTAACAGGCCTTTAAAGCAGAGTGTGGCCCCAGCTTACCCTCCTCAGCAGCCTGCTTTGGTTGAGGGATGCATTCACCACCTCCCTGTCCATTTTCATGTCTTTCTTCATAGTCTCATTGTGACAGGAAATCCACCACTGAGTGAGAACAAACCCTCTGTCAAACCCACAGGTCTCCATAGCTATAGCTAAACTGTAGAGGCCAGGCCACCAGCCCAGCCCCTCTGCTTGCTGGGCAACACAGGCATGGGAAGGCCAAGGTTCCCTCTGTCCTTACTGTACAAAGTAATATGCCAAGGCCTCATTTCCTACTTACAACTTTGGAGACCAAACTCAACTGGAGTGAAATGATCTAACTTATAACTTTAAAGGGTTACTCTGGTTGTAGTGGGGAGAAGGGACCATGAGGGGTCAAGGATGGAAACAGGGAGGCTGGTTAGGAGGCTATTGCAATAAAATGGGTGAGAGATGGTGGTAGCTGGGTCAGCATGGTAACAACAGAGGGTGGGAGAAGTGGTCATATTATAGATACCTTTTAAAACTGCATCCTAAAGGACTTTATTGATGGGCTGGATGTAGGGTGTGCAAGAAAGAGGAGTCAAGGATATCTTCAAGACTTTTGCCCTGAAAAAATGGAAGGATGGAATTACTAAGTGCTGAGGGGGGCAGACTGCTAGAGGAATAGTTTAAAGGGTAAAATCACAATTTTAGATTTGACTGTGATGAGTTTGAGATGTTTTTGTTGAATGATGTTCTGGAGAATGGAGTGAGATCTCAGATACCTTTTCTCCCTTCTCAGCAGGAGGATACGTTTGGCCGGGTGTAGGGATAGAGCAGAATTGGCCCCTGCTAGGGAGGCACCTTTTTCTCTGTTGTCACTTTTGGGCCTTGGTCTCAAGGCCCTCCTTGTCTGGGGAGATGCAAGACGTACAAACCTTGGTCTATATGACCAACAGGACATGAAGCCTTCCCTAGGGGCCATGCTTTTCACCATATTTAGGCCAAGATGAAATAAGGTTGAGACGGACAGAGGCAGCTTGGTAGGGAAAGAAGAGAGTGCAGCTTCAGGGTAGTGGAGACTGGAGGGGCCTATGCATGGAGGGAGGCACGTAGCTTCACTGGAATGGCAGGAGCACGGGACCAGAGTTACAGGAACTCACTGGGAGTCTTTTCTTGCCCTTTGCTATCTGTGTGATCTTAACTTTCTTCTTTCTGGGCCTCAGCTTCCTTGTATGTTAACACAGACCTGTCTGTAATGGCCTCTATCTCTGAGGGGTATTGTGAGGATTCAGTGACTACAAGGAAACTGTATGGAACTATTTTTGTGGAGTTTGGCAGACACAAATCTGTTTGGACCCTGACTTCTTCCCTGTAGCCCTGGCAGGAGCAGAGTCAGGGGTAGGCATAAGAACTCACTTGCTTGGCTCTTGACTGAAGTATTTTTCCCTGCTTCTCAGAGATGAGGACCACTTTTACCTCTTCTCAGATGCTGTTAAAACAGGCTCCAGGGATGGGGCGCCTGGGTGGCGCAGTCGGTTAAGCGTCCGACTTCAGCCAGGTCACGATCTCGCGGTCCGTGAGTTCGAGCCCCGCGTCAGGCTCTGGGCTGATGGCTTGGAGCCTGGAGCCTGTTTCCGATTCTGTGTCTCCCTCTCTCTCTGCCCCTGCCCCGTTCATGCTTTGTCTCTCTCTGTCCCAAAAATAAAATAAAAAACGTTGAAAAAAAAAAAATTAAAAAAAAAAAAAACAGGCTCCAGGGGTGCCTGGGTGCTCAATCGGTTGGGAATCCGACTCTTAGTTTTGGCTCGAGTCAGGATCTCATGGTGTGGGGGCTCCATGCTGGCAGTGTGGAGCCTGCTTGGGACTCTCTTTCTGTCTCTTTCTCTCTGCTCTTCTCCCACTCTCTGTATCTCTCAAATAAATAACTAAACTAAAAAACAAAACAAGACCCAGGCTCTAGAATCCTGGGTATCAAACAGAGTACTGTCTTAGGTGGCTACTATGTGATATCTTTTCCCATGTTGATTATCAGCAGAAGTGCTGAGCTCCCCATGGTGGTAAACAAAATACATGATACTTAATTTTAAAGAAGTTTTTACAAGGCACCGAATGAATTTTCAGTTAGCAAAATATTAATATGATTATGATATTTGGTAAGAATTGTTTGTATTACATTTTAAAAAATCAATAGAAAGGCAGAGGGGACTGCAGCGTCTTGGCATGTTGCCACCTAGTGGCAGCTTCTGGGATGGCCCAGTCTCTTGGAGAGGCTAAGGAGAACTACTGTTGCCTGTCTATGGGGCAGTTGCCCTGCACCCTGATCAACAAATGAGACTCTTAGTATTTCTCAGAAGCCTCCCCCTCTGTCCCTATTAATTCTATTTATCCTTCGATTTATGTTACAGCTTCACAAGGCTGTCTCTGAGCAACTATAGCATCCATTTTCAGTACTGCCTCATGTTGGGCCTGTGGAGTCTGTGGGGTCAGAGACAGCAGAAAATCTGGGTCCTGCCACTTAGCACCCAGAGCCCAGTAATCCACCATGCCTAGGGCCTCCATGATTTTCAAAGGCCTTCAAAATATTTGGATTCGGGGGGCGGGGGGGAATGTTACTGGATTCCAAATATAAAACGAAAACTACAAAGTAATCAATGTTTTTAAAATACTGACCAAATTTGACGTGCTAGTTAAATGCAACACAACTCATACAGTTATATCTAAATCCTATTCTATGAAAGTACATTTAAATGCGTTTAATATGATGTAGGGTGATGGGCTCTCTGAAACCAAAATACTCAGGGCCCAGAGAGGTTTTAAACAATTCTGTCTCGCAGACCTAATATGTCTTCCATCATTCCCCTGTCCCCATTTTATGGATGAGACTCTGGGAGGTGAACAGACTCACTCAGGTCCCTTGGTTAGGGGAAGAGCTGGGATCAAAGCTCACATTTCCTGAGTCCTGGTCCAGCTCTTTCTGTGACACCTAGTCACCAGCATTAACAGTCCAGTTGCTTTGTAGTGCTAGAAGCTTCTCTGTGACTTCAGAAGTTCTTTCAGGGTGTGCAGGAACTATATTCATAATTAATTTGGGGATCCAAAATGGAAAATATTGAAATTTAAACCTAACATCGTCAACAGCTCTATTGATGTTTTTCACTTTTGTTAAAAAAATTACAAAAATTTTAATATACTCTTGCCTTTTCTGCCTCCTTTTCCAAGTTACTTCCATTACTTGTATACATTTATGATCCTCCCTCTATTACTTTCAAGACTGATGGCCTAACTAATATTATTTGTATTAAGGTACAGAATTACGTACTCATTTCTTTTTTCTTTTTAAGTATTTCCTTTTTGTATCATGAATTTTTAGAAGGCCATTTTCTTATTTTGACATTAGGCACTAGACTAAAATAAACACAAAAACCCAATTTTTATAACCTATTACGGGTTTCTAGGACTAGTAATTGTATATGCTTCTTCCATGGCCATTCAATATAATAATCTCATACTGTAGATAGTTATTCTCCTTCTGTAATTTTCACGCTATAAATGTCAGGGCTGGTGAATGATTTGTTTAGTTGAGAAGTATTCCTTTAAAGTTACTACAAATAATCTCCAAAAGGCTTTTGTGTGAATTTTCAAAGCAGAAAGCTCTTGTTCTGTGGCTGTCACTGGGGAGGATCCCTGTGCCCAGTCGTTGTGGACACCGAAGACTTGTGTACAGTGAGATCTGGATGAGTACATGGCACTGGTCCCATCAGTGCAGTAAGTTGGCAGCAGAGATTTGCCTTTCCTTCCCACTTTCCTTGACATCTGCAGGAAATCAGATTTTTTTTTTTAATAAAGAACAACCTCAGTTGCAAAATATGTAGGCAAGAAACACAGGCAGTCCAAACTATGGAGTTGGTCTAGTCCAGTCCCCCTCCAACTCTAGGCTTCAGGCTGCAAGAGGGAAAGAGGTCTGGTCAGGAGCAGAGTTCATATCAGAGCTCAGAGCTCTTGATTTCCAGTCCAAGGCAAGTTTGTTTACATTTGGGAAATTCCTAGAGAGCAGTCTGAGACCAAGAGCAGGGACTTGTCTTATCCATATCTGCATCTTGCGTAATACTAGCACAGCACTTTCGATGTAAGTATGCACAATAAATCTTGTTGGATTACTCAAGAATCAATAACACAAGGAAAAATAACACAAGGGAAAAATCTTCCCTATAAAACACAGACAGTAGAGAAAACACTTCAAACCTACAAGGATGGCTGAAACAAAAGAGACAGTAACAAGTGTTGGCAAAGATATGGAGAAATTGCTAGCCCTTGCTAGAAATTCATTGCTAGCAAGATTGTAAAATGGCACGGCCATGTTAAAAAACAGTTTGTCAGTTTCTCAAAAAGGTAAACTTACAGTTACCAAGTGGTGCATCCATTCTACTCCTGGGTATATAACCAGGAAAAATGAAAATAGTATTCACACAAAAACTTGCACATGAATGTTCACAGCACATTATTCATACTAGTCAAAAAGTGGAAGCAACCCAAATGTCCATCAGCTGGTGAACAGATAAACAAAATGTGGTATGTCCATACAGTGGGATATTATTTAGCCATTAAAAGGAATGAAGCCCTGATATCTGCTATGACATGGATGAACCTTGAAAACATTATGTCAAGTGAAAGAAGTCCTTTATGACAAAGGACTACCTATTGTATGATCCAATTATATGAAATGTCCAGAACAGGGAAATCCATAGAGGCAGAAAATGGTTTCCAGTGGCTGGGGAAAAGAGGGCATGGGAAATGGTTTTTAATGGGTTCAGGATGTCTTCTTAGGGTAAGGGAAATGGTCTAAAATTAGATTATGGTGATGGTTGTATAACTCTGTGAATATACTTAAAAACCATTGCACTGTACACTTTAAAAAGGGTGAATTTTATGGGAAGTGATATCTCAATAAAGCTAATGCACACACAGAACCTGTTCTCCGGGAGACCGATTTTTGGAGGGACGCCTACACAATTCGCATGGCTACTTGTTTGAGTCTAGTTGAGCATGTAAGTAGTGACTGAATGAGGAAGCCTGTGATAAGCCACCTTCCAAACTGCCCTCTGAATTTACCCTACGTATTCCTCAAGTCTGTACCTTAACAAGTTTTCCATATGTGAGTGAAAAATATCTGCCACATACACTAAAGCAAAAGAGTACCCAGCAAGGGTTGATACCTTGGCTTAATACGCGTCATGGACTAGAAGGGATGATATATTAGCATATGTCAAAAAGATTCAATTAGCTCTGGGGTCACAACGTCACTTTTTAAAAATGCAGTGCACCTCTGTCTACATCCCACCACAGGCCTTCATTTTGTATCAGCTCGTGGACGAAGTGGGGCTGGTCATGGTTAAATCTAGAAGAGAGGCAGGTCTAATTTAAGCAAGTGGGCACATAACACAGGAAAGCTGTGTCCTACACGTGTCCGCTTCCCTTCTTCCCTTCTGTCGCTCATTTCAGGGCCCTCCCAGCACCTCAGCCTGCCTTTGGAGGCTTGGGGCTCCACAGGGGTACTTCCTCATCCCCATCAAGTCAATCTAATAATCCAAAACATTCTGACTCATTTGGTGACAGTAGAGGGCTGAGTGCCAGGTACCGTGTTTGTCATAATGGAACCTTTTGGATTTGACCATCTTGTGAGCTGATTCTGAATTCCGCGATTTTGCCTTTGTTGTCTATAGACTCTGGTGTGAACGGTTCAGCAGTGCATCAAGCTAATATGCCACCTTTTTTTGATGGCAGCAATGTTTAGAAAGCTGCCATTTGACCGAGTGGAGGACAGACTTTAGGAGGCAGACTTGGGGAAGTGAAAAAGAAGGGAAATTAATGTATGTTTATGGTCTGTCATGCAAAATGCACTTTGGTATTTTCTGTGTCATCCTCACAACAACTTTGTGAGGCAAATGCTAACATTCCCAATTTATAAAAATGGAAGTCAGGGGCACCTGGGTGGCTCAGTCGGTTAAGCACCCAATTCTTGGTGTCGGCTCAGGCTGTGATCTCAGGGTTCCTGAGTTGGATCCCCGTGTTGGGCTATGTGCTAAGATTCTCTGTCTCCCTCTCTCTCTGCCCCTCCCCTGCTCATGCTTTTTCTCTGTTTCACTTTTTTTTTTTTTTATAAGTGGAAGTGAAGGCTCACAGGACCTAGAAACGTGCCAAGTTCCGCAGCTTAGCTGTGGGATTACAGTCTAGCTTTGCCATACTTTGAAGTCCAGGCTTTCTCTCCTGTCCTTGATCTTGGAAATTCTCTCCGCCTAGGAGGGAAACAAATGTTTGGATGTGAGAGGGCACCGTGATGCCAGCAGTCACACCCACTTACTAGGTGGTTCTGAGTCCGGAGGAAGGCCTGTGATGTACTGTGGGACTTTGGGCAAGCCACTTAACACCTTTCTACCTCATGGCCCCCGTTATTTGTCTATAAAGCACTTTGAGAGCCTATAATAAAGGAGCCTTATAAAGACAAAGAGATATTGTCTTCCCATGTAGGCAGAACACCAAGATTCCTGCTCGTGATCAATGAAAGTCCTGTGGCACTTTCCAGAAATGTATGGGTGGAGCTTTAGGGCCTTGAGAAAAATTCCAGTTGAGTAGCTGCTGACTGAAAATCACCCTGTGGTTTCACCTAAGTGTTCCTCAGTCCTAGCTTACCGGTCAGGGCTCTGCTGCTACATTAGGCCTCTGTTCCACTGAGCTTCACCCCAGAGGCTGCTTTAACTGACCCCCTCTGACACCATTCATCCCTAGGTTCAATTTCTAGCAAATGAAAGAAACAGCATTAAGGGAGGCACTTCCCTCCTTTCCTCCCTCCTTCTCACCATCTCTTCTTCTAAAATTCAATGCGTGGTTTCCTAATATACAGCTTATGCTTAGCAGCCTGCACCAGAAGGCTCATAAGTCATGGCAGATAAGTGTGAATTCTTAGTTTTGCCCCTACTAATAGAAGCATTTTATACAGTCTTCAAGCAATTTGTAGAAAATAATTGTGGAATTAGTTCTCTTCATATTTCCTTTGTCAACAAGTGAGTAAAAAAATACAAAATATATACATGGGTGTTTTCCCCCTCAAATCTGAGATTGCATATACTTTGGTATCTCATAAATCTTTACCATGAATAGAAGTTTTAAAGGTATTCGTTTGAAAAGTACCTTCTTTGTATTGATGTCCTGTCATCCTGCACCCCTCTGTTTTTATGTAGGACACTTAGTTGCTGCCCAGTGGGGCTCAAAAGCCTGCTGTCCTAGGTCAGGGAATTGCTGTAGAACACAGTTGTCCTCCTTGGTGGTAACTGCCATTTCCATATTCTTCTTGTAGCCATATGTGGCGCTTCTCTAGAATTCCTTTGTATTCCCTGCCTATGCTCTCCCTATGGGGGCTGAATCTTGGTATTTTATTTGGACTTGCATTTTGTATGGGTTCCTAACTTAGGCTGATCGAGTTTCAGTGGGTTGGTTTGGTATCATTTACATATTAAGACATTTGTGGAGAGACATCAAAAAAAGGTTAAAAAACCAGACACAAATAAGTAGGTACTCTCGTGTGGGCTAGTAATGTGACCTGATAGGGGGAGACGCACTTCACCAAGAAGCGAAGCCATTTCATTTATTGATTCATAAGAGCTTGGAACGATGGGCAACACAATGAATCTTATGTTTAAGAAAGCAAAATATATGTTTAAAGGAATATACATATTGTTAAAACAGTTCTATTTATGCAAAAGATTCATGTAACTTTATAAAGGTTTTCAGGGATTTTAAAGGATTTTAAGTGCTGTGTTAGACTGTACCGGTAACAGATGTTCGACGGCGTGTTTAAGTTTTTGTTTTACTGAAAAAGCAATGGATTACTTGATATTTTCCTTTTAAAAAAATCACACCAAAGCCACCACGTTGTAAGTATAGCTCAAATTCATTATTTCTAAGAAACATAAATGATTTAAAATAACATAAGGGCTTCTAAAAATAAATATCACTATAGTGGGGCTAGAAGATTTTGTTTGCTAAATATTCCCTTCAAAATCCCAGTCTTTTGTGTCACGTCTTGTTCTTTTTCTATGAAGACAGATGGTGTCAGTAATTGCCTATATATTTAATTAAGTTAAAAAGCTACATAGTAAGGTTTTGGCAAAAAGTAGGAAATTTTGTGCTATGAGCAAAGAAAGCAAAAGGAAGCAGAAACTGGTAGCATGAGACACCACTCGTCACCAAATACACATTTTGATGTCCACATGTGTTGGACTGTGAGATTGCATTTCATCAATCTGATGGAAAGAACAAAGGCATTTACCCTGAAAGCTGAAGCTCGTAATAGATGGCAGCTCTTTTACGTTTTGACCAGCTGGATTGGAATGACTCTACCTGTTGTCCATATCATCTTCAACTTTGGCCCAATGCTTAGTGGTCATTCTAAACTCTCCTGACAGTCAGGTTTTTGCCTGGGACTTCTCACCTAGCAGGCTAATCGTTGTGAAATTATTATGGGGGGAAAAGCAGTAGCTACTTGTAGAAAGTGGTTTGGGAAACTGACTTAACCATTCTCGTGGTGTCTGTTTTCAAATGTTCCCATCCCGTTAATCCACCTTCTGGCTTAATGGCAATATGGCGCTCCCAGCTGTGGTGCTGTGTATGGGCTTGCTCATTTAAACTCTTAAAGCTTAAAAATGGCTACCACAACACCGATTTTATTCCATTTCACTTAGTCATTAACATTTAATGATTACCTTATGTGCAGAGCACAAGGATGGAATATATTTAAAAAAATAGGAGATGTGTTTTCTGGCTTTAAGCTGTTCAACTCAATTCAACAAGCATATTGAGGATATACAAGAGAAACATACATTTTCTTTGGTGATGGTGTTTGAGGAGGGGGAGAGGCTTACACAGAAAGTCACCATCAATTCAGTGCGTACCACAGTGAGCATCTGCTGAGAGAGAGAGCACAGGCTTGTCAGCCAGCTAAGTCATGGTTTGAATCTTGGATTTGTTACTTTGTAGCCATGTGACCTTGAACATGTCACTCTAGCCTCAGTTTCTTCATTTGTAAATAAGGGGTGATAATAACATCCACCTCTCAGGGTGTGAGGATTAGGAATACTACATGTAAAAATACATAACAAGTGTGTGGCATGTGACAAAAATTCAATAAATAGTTAATATTATTATTAATAATTACTCTGGCCATCAGTACTATTCTTGTGCTCCAAAAGACTAGAGAATGAAGTGACAGTTGAAGGGGGATTAGTTAAGGTGGCTTTCCTTGAGAAGTTGGATTTTGAAACATTTTGAAAGAAGGACAGTTGTATACTGACATAAAAGAAAGGAAAGGCGAGTGGTAAGAATGAGAGGGGCATGTGGGAGGCAGGAGGAGAATGCATTTATTGAACATGGGTGCCACCATGCAGGTCAGCTTTCTTCTCTTGGAGAGTACTTTGGACATGATCAGTGAGAAAAGTAATTTGTGCCACATGGTGGGAGGGGGATGATTCAGGGGTGTTTTAAGAAATAGGTAAGGCCTAGAGCAAATTACCTTGTGCTTTGTCAAGGCAACATTATTGTACGGATGGTATGTAGTTTGTACGACCCCTCATTAGGTTAAAATGAGTGTTAAGGACAACTTCAAAAGCGAAAATTTTATCAAATAAAAATACTTGACCACAGGTGACAACTGGAAGTAGGAAAGGGCCACTCAGCTTTGGTTTTGTGATGCTGGTGGACAAGCTGTTAAACACATGTATGTAGAAAAGTCTTCTAGTCTTTCTTAGCATTGGTAGGGAGCCTTTTCCTTTGCCCCTACCTGCTGCCATCCTGAGTCCTGCAGATATGTGTTACCTCCTCAGAAATGCAGGATGCAGTGTGAGTGCCCAGATTTGCCCTGCCCTGGCAATGTTTCTGGTGATTAAAGTTAAAGACCTCAAAGTCCAGAGAGAAGTTTCTGGGTTTCATTTGAAAGGAAGCAAGGATCTTCCATGATGAGAGTGGACGTCCAAAGTCCTGGGTGGGACAACTGGATATAAACAGAGGAACTGGGTCTATTATATGTAAACCAACCAAAGTTCTACCCAAGAGCTGATGTTTAGACTTGGGTTCATCCTTTCTGAAGGTTAAAGTTTACAACGTAAGGGGGTTAACCCAACGTTTAAGGACAATCACATATGGTAATGTTATGTATAGCAAAACTGGCCACCAGTCTACCTGCACTATCAGTGTTAAGAAACAGAATTGTAATTTTCACTGTAAAACTTACTGTCATCATTGCCCTTGTGCTTATTGTACAAGTCATCATCATCACCATCATCATTATTATTACTTGCGTATCACAGGTCTCTTTCATTGACATGAAGATGCAGACCTTTTAAAGGGACAGGTCTTTTACTTTAATGATTCAAAATCCTCTGGGATCTATTTTCCCTTCACTAGGTATTAACTTGTGATCAACAATGTGCCCATTATAGCATTTAAAAACACTGAATAATAGGCACTGCTGTTTGTACCAAAGGCCTATTAAATTTTAATTTAGAAATAAACTGTTAACCTTCTTATATATAAATAAAATACCTTCACTGAAGAGAAAAAGTAAATCTTGTTGAGGTTCCTTGGTGAATACCTTGTATATCTTGAAAACAGAGATAGGGAGAACTTGCAAATGAGAGTACTAGAGGGGGACTCAGAGAGAAGTAACCATTCATTCATTTAATAAATATTTATTGTGGATCTATTATATGCTAGACGTGGTGCTAGGTGCTGGGTATATAGCAGTAAATAAGAAGGAATTATGATATTTCTGTAGACCTTGGTTTTTCTCCTCTCTGAAATAAGTGTATTCATTTTTGATGCTTCTATATCACTTTGAGATGATATAATGCTCACTGACTTTTAAAAATAATGCTAATTCAATTCAGATTCCACTCACAGTTTGAGAACCTGCTGAGGGCTCGGGTGACAGTTTTACATGTGATTATGCCATTTGATTTAATAAGAACAGCACCTTATATAGGCTCAGCCTCTCAGAACCTCCTGTGGGAAGGAGGGCAGGAAGTCACCATTTGTCAAGGAAAAAATGAGGCTCAGAGAGGTCCTGTGAGTTGTCTAAAGTATCACAACTGGTTAATGGACAGATTGCGGCCAGAACTTATTACCCATCATGATGAAAATATTCCCAGCTATCTTTTTTCTATCCTAGGCTGATATATTTGTATTAGACACTCTTTGGGACAGTTTTCAGAATGTGTGGGATAGTCTCTGTTGTACGTCGGGGTCTCTGTTTTTGTCTTTCCTCACAATTTGTCCTACTTCCTTCTGTAGCTACTTTTTGTATTTAGGAAGGGCCTTGGCTAGTTGCTTGAGGCCATTTTCTTTTTTAAAATTTTTTTTTTTCAACGTTTTTTATTTATTTTTGGGACAGAGAGAGACAGAGCATGAACGGGGGAGGGGCAGAGAGAGAGGGAGACACAGAATCGGAAACAGGCTCCAGGCTCCGAGCCATCAGCCCAGAGCCTGACGCGGGGCTCGAACTCACGGACCGCGAGATCGTGACCTGGCTGAAGTCGGACGCTTAACCGACCGCGCCACCCAGGCGCCCCGAGGCCATTTTCATCTAAACTCTTTTCTTAGACATTGCATATCCTCCCCCCCCCCTTTTTTTTTAAGTAATAACATTCAATGATCATAATAGAAATGATTACTTCAAACATTCACAATTACCTGAAAACAAACAAGTTCTTAATCTGGAAATTTCAACAGAAAGCATCTTTGCCAATCTGTTTAGCGACTTTATATAAAGAAAAGGAACTGGAGAGGGATATGTAAGTGCGTATTTATAGGAGGCAAGTCAGATACAATGTTTGTAAAACTTAGGTCCTCATTTCATATGTGTTTTGTGCTTTTCTACCACCAACCTTCACGCACCTTTCCCACTTGGAATACACTCTTTCTTATCTTCCTTCCAATCCTAATTGTCTTTCAGCTCAAATCCCACCTACTCAGTACAAACCTTTCTTGATTGCTCCAAACAGAAGGCAGTTAGACTGACATTACCTTTTTGATGTCTCTTTTATTGTTCTATGTGGTTGTCACTTATGTTTTTACTTGTGACTCATTTTTCTAGTCTGTCTCCCCAACTAGATTGTGAACTCCCTAAGGGCAAGCCTCCACTTCCTTTGTGTTTTTGTGGCCTCTCTGGCACCGACCAAAATGGCTTATACATAATAGATGCTCAACAAATACTAGTTCTTAATTTTAGAATTTCTCAGAAGTGAGTAAGTAAGCTCAGCAGATCTGGATATTCTAGAAGTTCAAAGAGTCCATCAACCAACTGGCTATCATGTGACTATCATTGTGTTAGACATCACGAAGAGGTAAAAAATGCAATGTCCAGTGCATTTTCTAGAGGATTTACAAATCTCATGAGGGTAATATTTATGCCTAGGAACGAGTAAGAATAAAAAACGATTGTGGTGCATGTGTATCAGATGAAATCGGGTGATGGATGTGAAATGAGCTTCCTCATGACAGGGAACAGGTCTTGTTTATATCTCATCTCTGTTCTCTCAGCTGCTAGCATGGGGCCAGAGTAAGTTGTTGGAAAGTACTTGTTTAATGAACACATCAGTCTCTCTTTAATCTGAGGCCTTTGGTAGGTGTTTCATGCCCCTCCTGGAACCCAGTGGATACCACCCATCAAAGGAGTCTTGGCTCCAGGACCCGTCGGGGGAAGAGTTGCTGCTCTTTGTTTAAGGCTTGGATCCCTCCATGGTGATATGGGACAGGGCCTTTCCTCTCAGTGGGAAGGCCAGACCTCCAGCATGGCTACCTTGTAACTCTGTGTATTCTGCGTGGAGTCTCTGAAAGCCTGGAATCGCCTCATTCCTAGGGTACTGGAATCTTGGACATGAATCTACCGGCGGGAGTGGTTTTATACTACGCTCCTAACCTCCATTTCCCAGGGACTGGCCTTTTTTACTATTTTTTAAAAAATTGAAGTGTAGTTGGTATACAATACTATATTAGTTTCAGGTGTACAAGATAGCGATTTGACTTTTATACACATGACTCAGTGCGCACTGTGATAAGCCTAGTTACCATCTGTCACCAGACAAAGTTATTATAACATTACTGACGCGTTCCCTAATCTGTGCTTTACATCCCTGTGATTCATTTACTGACCCTTTTCCTTTTATTTCCAGTGACCCTGTGTTCTGGCTGATGTTCCCAATATTTAAACCCTGTATTCCAAAACTTTTCTTCCATACAGCTAGCTTAGAACCTCACCCTCATCGCCTTAAGGCTAAACAGGATTTTCCACACTCTTGTTTGGAGTTGATTTACAGTTGTGGGGCCATCCTTGGTGCACCACTGTCATCTTATCTCTCTTTTCTTGGCTTCCAGTCCCCTTTGCTTTTACCATGGTGAGTTATGGGGGCCCAGATGGAACCAGAGAGCAAGAACCTGAGATAGATGCTGCCATCCCAGTTTTCTGCCTGCCTCGTCTATTGCAGGACATGTGTATATATAAGGTCATGTATGTGAAAGTGTATTACATCCTATACAGATTTGTAGTTATCATTATTCATATATTTTTTCTGATTACACATATAATAATTTTTACTTTTTAAAAGGTTTTTAAATGTCTTTTATTTATTGTGTGTGTGTGTGTGTGTGTGTGTGTGTGTGTGAGAGAGAGAGAGAGAGAGAGAGAGAATCCCAAGCAGGCTCCACATTGCCAGCACAGAGCCTGACATGGGGCTTGATCTCAAGAACTGTGAGACCATGACCTGAGCTGAAATTAAGAGTCGGACTCTTAATAGACTGAGCCACCCAGGCACCCCAATAATGCCTACTTTTGAAAATGCAAATGCAGAAAGCACAAAGAACAAAACAGAAATCACTCTGTATTAGTTTTCTATGGCTGCTGTAACGAGTTGCTATAAACTTAGTCACTTAATGGGTCGGAAGTCACAAGTCTCACTGGGCTAAAATCAGTGTCAGCAGCACTTTATTCCTCCCGGGGGTACTGGGGGGGCATCTGTTTCCTTGCTTTTTCTGTCTTCTAGAGGCTGTCTGCATTCCCTGGCTCACTGTCGCTTCCTGTTTTCAAAGCCAGCAGAACCCTTGTGATTATATGGGCTACCTGCATCATCCAGGCTTATCTTGCCTTCTGAAGATCCTTAAATTAATCAAATAGTTGTGTTGCTGCATATGGGAACACTCACAGACTTCAAGGCTTAGGACACATTTGGGGGCCATTACTCTGCCTGCCACACCCTCAATCCTCCAATCCAGAAATGATGACTTGAAACTTCTTAGTGTAATTTTTAGGTTCTTTTTGCTCTGCATATATATGGTTTTTTTTCTTTTTATAAAATGGTTAGCATGTTACATATGTTGTTTTGTAATCTGCATTTTACCCTTCCAACTATTCTTTGAAGTTTCATTTTACTATTTTCATAGCATTCAATTCTATTGCTCTGTCATAATTTGCCTAACAAATTCTCTATTATTGGAGTTTAGGTTATTTGAAAATTTTTACTATCCTTAATAATGTTCTGATTGACATATGCATACATAAACCTTTATGATTATCTCCTTGTGATATTTCTAAAAAGTAGATTACTCTTCTTAATATTAATTTTGAATATAAAAATAAGTACTATGAAAATATTGAAATACATAATTTTTGCATGGGAAGGTTTCTCAGAAGTCAGATAAGCTAACTTACTTCATAGCTGAGAAAACCGAGGATAAGAGAAAGAAAGCTATAAGCTCAAAGTAAAATACTAATTAAAAAAAAAGAGCTATATTCAACTATTTGAAACTTGAGGATGACAAAGAACATTACAAATAAAACACAAATGACAACATTCGGTGTCCAAGTACAGGAGGGGCAGGAATGGGCACAGATGTGGTAGGTGAAGAAGACAGCAGGGTTGGTTGGGAGGCTGGTACACTGAACAAATAAATTGATTGAGCAAATAAGTACATATATTGAGGATAAAGAGACTCTGGTTTCTCACTGTTGGAGAAGGTATTTATATTTAAGTATGGAAAAGGGGAAGTCTAGAAAGAATCCTGAAGTGTTAGATTAGCAGGAACACATGGTTTTAAAATATATACACTGATGGGGCGCCTGGGTGGCTCAGTTGGTTAAGTGTCCGACTTTGGCTCAGATCATGATCTCACAGTTTGTGGGTTTGAGCTCCATATCAGGCTCTGTGCTGACAGCTCAGAGCCTGGAGCCTTCTTCGGATTCTGTGTCTCCCTCTCTCTTTGCCCCTCCCCTGCTCGCACGCTGTCTCTCTCTCTCTCAAAAATAAGTGAACATGAAAATAAATGAACATTAATATTTTTTAAATAAAATATATACAATGATAGGTATAGGAATAGTTATAGATGCATTCGTGTGTGTGTGTGTGTGTGTGTGTGTGTGTGTTACATATATAATACATATACTTCCAAGCTCTGTCCACTGAGAGAGACCAGAAGCATGGGACACTGCAGTAGCAATGAAAGCACGAAGAGCCCAGATCTTAATACTGTCTTCCACTAAAAGGACCCAAGGCTCGTGGGTTGATCCTAGGTCTGGAACAGGGAAATGTAAGAGGAACCTAGAATATCCCTTTGTGCTAGAAAGTTAGACAGTGCTCAAAGAATGATGGGCACATGTCAAAAGGACACAAGAGCCACTCTGAAGTTCTGCCAGGAGTGAAATCTGGGACAATTTGAGCATCAAAATGAGAAAAACATCAAAATGCAATTGACTGAAGAAAACAGAAACTCACAAATTCCAACTAGTATAAATATATATGTTTCATATATATATATATATATATATATATATATATGAATGAAAGATGCAGAAGGAAAAACTACTGTAGTAGATTGCCAACTAATAAATATAGAAAGCATGGTAGAAATAGAAAATTACCACTATCGCCATGATTGTGGGCTCAGGAGAAAGTTAGCAATGGTTTTTGAGTTTTGTGGGTGGAAATTTGATGATGTATAAAATATTGCTGAACTCTTGGAACACGTTTCTATAAGATATCACTAATCAATGACAAAGGAAAAAATAATGATTTTATGGTGGAAAACAAGGCTGGAAAAAAAGAAGGGAAAGCCACAAATGACAATAAATATGAGAACATATTTATAACCTATAACAACCAAGAGGTAAGAATTGCTTATGTACAAAGAGCTTCTACAAATCAATGATCATATTATAGTCCAATTTAAGTGGGTAAAAGATATGATAAGGCAAGTAAGACAAAATATATAAAGAGACAACAAACATGAAAAAATGTGCATCATCACTAAAAATCAAAGAAATGCTGAGGGACGAGGTAACATTCTTCCCCCTGTTAGACTGGCAAAAATGAGGCATTGATAATATGTCAGTCTCTTCATTGGTACCACACAGCATGCCCACAGGAGAGAAATTAAGATGCTTTCTGGAGTGATGTTACTTGCAAAACGACTAGAGAGTATGTCAGTGATTTTGCCCCAAAATATTTTTATTTATATATATTATGTATAAAAGTTTTATAAATTTATTTATGAAATTATATTTATTTCTGTGTTTATATTATTTATACTTTTATCATATATGTATACTTATATTTCATTATATATTGGTGTATATTATATTATTCTACTATATTACATACTGACCCACATACACACGCGCGCACAGAGCTAATATACTTCCCTTGCCAATGTAGAAACAGCCTTTGGTGTACTCACTGAGCACTTCCTCCAATGCTGTTCTGTTGAAAATCATAACACAAATGACCATATACTCAAGTATTAACAGGAAGAGACAATGAGGGGTCATAATGTGATCAAATCACAGACTCATCGGTTAGTATTTACGTATCCATCAACTGGTGCCTGAATTCATTCTCTAAAAACCTTGGCCGCACATCTAGTGTCCTGCTGGAATTCCTCTGTTGTTTGTTCATTCTTTCAACACATACTGACTCAACACTTCCTTTGGGCCAGGGCAGAAACAGTGCTGAGAATTGAGTGGGGAGCAAAAACAGACATCATATATTTCTCCTCAAGGAGCTTACAGTCTACAGAGGGAGACAGCTGTAATCAGATAATCATATAAATAAGTTTAAAACTGTCACTAAGGCAAAGTGATGGGAAGGAGAGGTACTTGGTGATGTGAGAACTCAAAACAGGGGAATGTGACTTTGTCAGGGAGGTCAGGGAAGGCTTCCCTAAGAAAGTGTGGCTTCAGCTGAAATATTACGGATGGGAGGGGGGATTAACAAGGTGAAAAAGAAGAGGCAAGAGCATTTCAGGCAGAGGGGCAGCACATGTAAAGGCCCTGTGGCAGGAGGTAGTATGATGAATACGGGGGACTGAGAGAGACCAGTGTGGTTAGAAGAGAGAAAAAAGAGGGAGTTAGGCGAGAAAAGCCTGGCAGGACACATGGGACCAGCCAAGTGAAGGGTGGGACCGTAATCCCCAAAGCCTAGAAGGATAGTAAGCCCAGGGACAGGACCAGCTCTGTGTTTGAAGATCCCTTTCACTGTCATGCAATTTTCCCCATACCAAACTTGAATAAGTAGAAATCACAAGTCAGCAGTCCCCATAATTCCATCCTCCTACCGCCCGAGGGATCACAGATTTAGTCCTTCTTTCTCATGACAAATATTTGGGGAGGGAAGTGTCCCCTGCTTCCCTGCCACCCCGCTCTTTCACCAGAGGGCATTGCTTCTGTCCTCCATCCGCCCCAGGTAGGTTCATAGATGCCCTTCAGTTTGTCCTTTTCTCTCTCAATGTGCGAGCCTGAGAAAGGAATGCGAAACCGATGGAGGGCCCAGGAAGGCAAATGGAAAATGATTATTGAGCAAGCTGAAAGCTGCCCAAAACATAAACTTTCACTTTGAAGCCATCATCTGACTGAAACGGAGAATCATAAAACCGAGAATAATGCCTATAAAACAACTAAAGTACGTTTACAATGTTGAATGGCCAGAGGATATCAAGAGAGGGAGGGCAGAGGCCATGTCACCCTGCAGACAGAGGTCTGGTCACCCAGCACTCACAGAGGAGGAACTAAACATTTTTAAAAATGAGTCTTGTGAAGTAGTAGTGGAAATAAACATTGTAATTGGGGGAGGGTGAGAAGAAAGCAAAAAAGGCTAAAGTTATTAGACTGTTCTACATCAGAGCCTCACCCGTGCATATGAAGAATGTTACAGATGAAACACTGAATGTATAAAACCATGTCATAGAATAATAACACTATATACTGTGTCATAGTCTATAGAAAGCTTAAAAACATGCAAAATGAAACAGTAATTTATGGGTTCCTCCATGTGCTGTCAGAGCGTTAAGATACAGAAAGGCCTCAGAGCCCCAAATGTAAGCCTCTGGGAGGACAAGGGGCCATGTCAGGAGGGTTGGCAAGGAATGCCAGGACTGGAGATGGGACTGGTACCACTTTATTTCTTAAGCTGAGTGGGGGCATGTGATGTTCATTATCATTAAGTCCTTTGTATATTGATGACATATGGCCCAGTACATTTTTTTAGAAGAAAAAATTGACAACCTGAGTTGCTGGTGAACTACTGATAAGGAGAGGAATGGAAACAAGGACTCTGAACTCCTTTCTAGGTATTGACGTTCTATTTAAGCACAAGTCTTAGACAAGTTCAATCCCTGGATGGCATAAGATAGACTCATGATAAGACACTATTGGGCAGAATTGAGGCCCCATCGACAGAGCTAGGGGGGATGAGATGCAGTCATTGAAACTCCAGCTGTACCTGAACAAGAAGACCTTAGGCACAGGCCCCATAAATGCTGAATTTACAGGGTCAGCTCACGCAAGGGGCACTGAATCTGAGAAACTCCCCGATATTCCCTGTTGCTGTTGCTTAGGCGCAGGTGGTATGGAGTGTTTACATATTTTAGTATTTCACGTGGCATCAGCTTACCTGCTGTTCCATGGTGCTTGCATCGATAAATGTCACCAGGTCTATAGAAAAGTAACCAACCACGTCTCTCATTTTACACGCGTTTCCAATTTTGAGGCACAAAGAACTGAGAACTTGGGGATCCACCGAGGTCTGAGGCATGGTGGTACCAGAATTGATGAAGGGGCCTTCTGCATGAATCTGGTCCCCCGTTGACAACACTCTGATTTCTCCATTGGGCTCTATCAGCATGTCGACTGTCAGGTTGGTGACGCTTTCTGCAGGTGGATACGCTTCCACCACGCCTCCTGGTGGGAAAAACATGGAGTAGGTGAAAAGACGTTCTCGTGTGGATTGTGTCCACTTAGCACAGGAGGAAAAAGCCCAGGCTTTGGCAGATGGACTGGGGCTCAGATCCTGCATCTGCCATGTCTTGTGAACTTTGGGCAAGAAGTTTCAATTCTCTGAACTTCCTTTTCCTCATCTACAAAATGGACATAATATAACCTACCTCACCAGATTGTTGTGAATCTTAGAGATACTGTATCTATAGTATTTAGCCCAGTCCTTGGCATATACTAGGACTCAATGAATGTTAGTTTTCATTCACCATAAAGACACCATAAGATCATCAAGGCTTTGCCTATTGGTAACCTAACAACTATAGGCAAATACCTCAGGGGGAATTAACTGCCCATAGTCTGCAGTTTATACCTTGATGACAAGTGCCTTCTCTGTTTCAACGTCGCTGCTTTTTGAAGTTTTGATGCATTAGGATTTTTATCAGGAATGAGAGAACACTGACTATTATGTCAAAGGATTCCTATGCAAAGCCAATTATAAAGCATTGTTTTAAAACAACATTATTTTTGAGAGAACGAGAAAGAGACAGAGCATGAGCAGGGGACAGGCAGAGAGAGAGGGAGACACAGAATCCGAAGCAAGCTGTCAGCACAGAGCCCGATGCGGGGCTTGAACTCATGAACCATGAGATCATGACCTGAGCCGAAGTTGGACGCTTAATCGACTGAGCCACCCAGGTGCCCCAGTATTTTTTTTTTTTTTTAAAGATAGAGTCAGGAGATGCTACCTTTCTTGAGGAAGGATCCTTACTAATAATGACAGCTTTATAATTTATCATACTTTACCTTTTGCTCTGAATAACAGAAACCACAGAGAGAAACCTGATGCTCAGCCACAGCAACAATATGAGCCCTGGCTAAGTTTGTGAGTTAGTTTAGTGGCATCCACAAAACTTACATGGCCGTGATATTTTGTTCTTAGGCCTAACATAAGTCTTACATACATACATACATACATACATACATAAATATATCTTTCATAGAAAAAAATTAGTATTATTTATAAAGAATAAGATGGCATAATTTAAAATTTTTTAAATGTTTATTTTTGAGAGAGAGAAAGAGAGTGAGAGAGTGTGAGTGGGGAAGGGACATAGAGAGAGGGAGACACAGAATCTGAAGCAGGCTCCAGGCTCTGAGCTGTCAGCACAGAGCCCAATGCGGGGCTCAAACCCACTAGCTGTGAGATCATGACCTGAGCTGAAGGAAGTCAGACGCTTAACCAACTGAGCCACCCAGGCGCCCCCTCCCCCCTTTTTTAAGATAGCATAATTTAAAAGTAAAAACAACTAAGCGTTCTCTAGACAGGGCAGCCTCTGGATCCCAACAGTATTAAGATAAACTTGGTGTGTATTTCACAAGTTTGCTAGGAGGTGACCTCTGCCCGCAGGCTTTGAACAGCATATGTGGTTAAATCCCGAGATTTTAGCATTTCTCAAATGCAGACATCTGTTACTTTATATAAAAGGCACTTTCCTTAAATGTCTGTAAGTTTGTTTGGAGCTGGCCCTAAAGAAAGCTGAGTTTTGGAAGGAAAACATTTATCTATTTAGTTAGTATGAGATGTGCTTTTCTCTAAATGGGACCTACTAGTGTGTGCTGTACCTAAATACGAGTTGTTGGGGGAATTAGCAAGGTAAGTGCAACAAAAGAACAACAAAATCCACAAAAACAAACAAAAACACTGACTGAGTCTCTCTGATTGAGTTAACTTTGTGGCTTTATCTGTCACCTATATTTTGAAAGCAAGTGCTTCAGTGGAAACACATTATCCTTTATACTTACAAGATTACTTTAGTTTTTTTACTCCAAAGAAGCTCATTTGTATCTTCTTCTCAGCATTATGACCAGAGTCTTTTCACTGTTAACTGTTTTCCTTTCAAAGCAATTAATTCCTCTTTTTAAAAAAATATATTGCCTTTGATGATAATCCTGTGACAATGTAGACGTTGAATCTGTGGCACATTTTGTGACCAGAAGCACACTTGAGAGAGCAGAAATGAAATGAAACAGGCAATAATGGAAGGTGGTAAGAGATGTGGCCTTAGAATCAAGAAGCCTGGGGGGAGGGGGGGCGGGGGACGGCCGACTTTGGTCAGTGAATATTTCTGCAGGCCTGCTGTATGCACTGGGTTCAGAGCCAGTTAGAGATTTGGAAACATATGACATACTAGAACTGGATTTTTGAGACGTGCTAAAATTGTAGGCTCTACCTGTGTTTCCCACTCACCACATATTTGCTGTGTGACTTCCTAGCTTTGAGGCTGTTTCTCATCTATAAAATTAGCTTAATAAAGTTTGTTCTGCTTCCCATAAATGGGCACTGTGTTTACAACGTTGCTGGAAGAAAGGATGGAGATGAATAGGAAGTTGAGGACAGCCTGAGCTTGTGGTTATACAGCTCAGGTGAGGCAGTGGCTGGAAAAACCCTTTCTAAGCTACAAAGCTCCCATGAAAAGAGATCGATCAGAGGAGGGTTTGCAGGCTGACCTTGGAAGATTTGGAAACTTCCTAAGTCCTATCCTGGGTGGACCTGGAGATCCTCATGTTCCTCCCCTCCTAACTTAAAAAGAACCCCTTATTCTTGTCTATTTTTGTTGTAGGGACCTTGTTCTTTCCCATTTATGCATATGGGGTTAACTCTTTCCTTTTTAATCTTCTGTCAGTGGCTGCATGTGGAAATTGGTAGAATCACAGAAGTTTAGATCTGAGAGGACACTGGAGAGCGTGTGTCATCTCCCCTCTCCCCGCACCCGTGAAGAACCCCCTTTTCAGCATGCTTGTCAGACGGCTGACCATCCGGCCCCTTGCTTAAATAATTCATGAACAGAGTGTTCACTACTGCCTCCCAGTCCACACTGCCTGCCCAACGTATTCCAACAGGCCACACGTCTATCTTTTCTGGTGCTCTCTCATTCACTGAGCTAGAATGTGTTCCTTGAGAAATGTACTCGCTGGATCCCACCAAGACACCTGGAACAACACAGTGCTAGCCGCTTACTGGCTCTGCCATGTATTCACAGAGTGATTTGGAGCAAGTTACTTATTAATCTTTTGTACCTCAGTTTCCCCTTCTAGAAAACAAGGGTGATAATGTACCCACCTCGTAGGATTGTTAGGGGGATTTAATATGCATATGACTAGAATAGCATCTGGCACATAATAAACACTCTCTGGCCCTCGTTATCTTATTTCTGCTGTGCAATATCACCGTTGTGCTGGTGCTGCTGCTATCCGACCTCACATTATTATATTATTATATATTAATGTTAATATAAAAAGTTCTATTATCACCTGACAGTAGAGATTAGAGTGTTAAATATATCTTCTGTGGCCTGTTATCCTAGCCCTCTTGCATCATTCATGTGGGTAAGCAGGTAAGAATGTCTGCCTTACACTGTAATCTGTTAAGAGTGGGGGGCATTACATGGGCGTGTGGCCACTCCCATAGGGACCTCTGCAACTGCGGACAAGCATCATTCAGTCCATTCATCCCCCTATCCACAGACTTCCTGGTGTCCTTAGAGAATAAGGATGAATTAGGAGGAGGAGGAAAGGACACTGAAGGATACTTATTTAGAAATAGTGCCTTCAGAACTGCAGGGGGGGCCCATTTCTTCCCTCCCACAAAAAGGAAGGGGAAACTAACACTAAAGTCCCATCTTGAGTCAGGCTGCACGGTAAAGACGTTCACATCTGTATTCCATTGAACCCTCCAAGCAACCCCATGAGGTAGGTAGGGGAGAAAACTGAGCCTCCAGGGGTTTTAGAACCTTGCTCAAGGTCATGGATGAGATCCATAACCAGGTCATCCACCTCCAAAGCCCACCTGTCAGGGGAAGTCTGAGGTGCAAAAACAGGGCCGAATCTTGAGCTACGCCTGCCACACTTGGTGTGCTCAGCTCCTATTTATGTAAGAGGCTGAGTGCACAATAAATATTTAGGCAAAGTTTATAAGAAAAAAAAAAAGTCTGCTTGTAGGAGCACTTAACCTAAACCAGTACAAGAGATGCGAGGTATTTAAATTGGTGCGAGGTTGACCCAAAACTAGAATTCAAGGTTGTGTAGACCAGTCCTCAATAGAAACTTTACAGTCTTATTTACCTTGACTGAGAAATGTTTGGAGGAATTTCCTCCACGTCGGGAACCGTTTCTCATTGACTGGCTGTGCGTGCTGTGCTAAAATGCCCGCCAGCTCCTCGGAGATCTTCACCAAAGCTGGCTCCTGCAGAAACAAATTAAATAGAACCACAAGCAATTTTACTACAGAAATGAAAACTGCTTGTGGAGTGATTAAAAACCAGGCCTCCAACAGGCAAAAAAATGTGGTTACTGTTTACCCAGAGTCAGAAAGCCATTTTGAAATTTTTCTCTATTTTTCCAGCCATTTCCGTTTTCGCATTTCAAAGTGATTTGGCCCCTAAATATTGCTGCTAATTCTGCCTGTTGTCTCCAAAGGGCGGCCTTGTGTCCAGACATCAGGAAATCCGGCCGCAGACGCACTGTAGGCTGCCCAGCTAGCTGAGTGTCCTTGGCCAATGTGCCACTTCACTATGGGCCTCAGTTTCCCTTTATGTAAATGGGGGGGTTAATGACCTAGTCCCTAGGATCCTTCAGACCTGAATGTTTGTTGTTCTATTACCCTAATAGGACTGGCCCTGGGAGAAATTATGGAGTTGGCAGGGTCTTTCTTTGGCACCTCTATCTCTTTAAGCTGTGCTCTTTCCCCCTTTTTGGGAGGCCTCCACATCCCACAGCCGTGGGAGCAAAGCCTTAAACTTAGGGCTGATACTGAAGAGGTGGGATTTTAGATGGGAGCAGGTTGTAAGAGTGAGGTGGGGAGGGGTGCTGGGATTCCCCACAAGGTCAAAGCCTCATCTGACTAGACACGAGATGGGCCCCCTACCATCATCAAACAGCCCGAACCACAGAGCCTCCTGTCAAAATGAAAACAGGTGGAAATTCCTTAAAGAATAAGATGCCTGCCTTTTTGATATAAAGAGCCTCAGGTTGCCAGGACCATTTTTTTTTTTCTGGATAGTCTGGGACTATCTAACAATTTTCAAATAGAGCCCCACCTCTTCAGACTTTATTTCTGGCAGAAGTTGAGCAGGGCACTAGATATAAAGCCATTTGATGGGCATTATTCATATTCAAAATATGGGACACTGACAAGAAAAACTTGGGCTTGCTTTGGGTTGCTGGGGACCTTCTAGATATATGTATGAGTGCTCAGCAGTTTGAAAGAATAAGAAAAGAATCTGCTGTTTTGGTGAGCGGCGTCGAGAGGAATCTTAGAAATAACCTGTATACTCGTTTATTTCCAATTTCCCTGACATTCAAAAGTGATTGTCCTGCCCACCACTCCCTTTCAACCCCACCAGCTCCTTGGTATATGTGTTTCATTCTGGGTCCAGTGCCCTCTAAAAATCTATAATAGAAGATAAATATCTAAGAATATACTCTAGACGGGTACAAATAATCTGAATAATTTCTGAAATATCCAGGAAATCCTGGTGGGAGAGTTCCATTAGTTAGTTTAGTAAGTGCTGGACACACAAAACAAAAATGCCTTGAGAAAGGGAGAGTGCCTGGCCTGTGCTCGTTCAGGATGAATCACTGTGCAGCAGCTGGAGGTCTGTTCAGAAGGGTTGGGGAAGCTGGCTGAGGCCCGGAGCCTTTGCCTGGGAGGTGGAAGCAGGGAAATCGTTGTCAAATTGTTGCCTCCCACATCCTGCACAGTGTACACATTTCTTCTGCTCTTTCCTGGCCATCGCCTCGGGTCTCCAAAGCCCTGCATCTGAATCATAAACAAGCATACACAACGTGCAGTTCCAATAACTTGGCCTTCTGCCTTGCTCCTTGGAACACCATCCTCCAAACCCACCTTTATTTTTTGTTTTATGCTTGTTTCAGTTAAAAGCATTCTACTGTATCGAAGAAGACCAATTGTCTGTGATTCATGAGGTGCCCCAAAGCTGGGACACTGAAGCAGGGCTGTCGATTCCCACCCTGCTTGGGGTCAAGGAGGGAAGTTTTGCAGGCCAGGCTGTCCCCCGGGACAGTAGAGACTTCTTTCTATGCTGCCATGATTAAAGGGCTTTTCCTGCCCTGCTTCTGAAAAGCATTAAACCATCTACCCAGTGATCTGCTGTGTGGCCATTCACATCAAATCAGTCTAAAGAGAAATAATTCATCTATTCATTCACTCATGCATATATCAATAAACTACAGGTATGAGGAGTATCAAAATGATGGGGACAGACAGTATAATGGTGCCCATCCGGGACTAGGGGTCGGGGGAATGGGGAGCCGGTGTTGTGTGGCTACAGAGATCCGGTTTTACGTGATGAAAGGAGTTAGGGAGATGGATGGTGGTGATGGCTGCTCAGTGTTGTGGACATGTTTACCGCCACTAGACTGTTCACTTAAAAATGGTTAAGACAGGGGCTCCTGGGTGGCTCAGTCAGTTAAGCATCCAACTTTGGCTCAGGTCATCATGATCTCACGGTTCATGAGTCTGAGCCCTGTGTTGGGCTCTGTGCTGACAGCTCCAAGCCTGGAGCCTGCTTTGGATTCTGTGTCTCCCTCTCTCTGCCCCTCCTCCACTTGCACTCTGTTTGTCTCTCTCTCAAAATATAAAATAAACATTAAAAAATTTTGTTTTTAATTAAAAGAATGGTTTAGACAGTAAATTTTATGTTATATGCATTTACCACAATAAAAGTAATTGGGGGAAAATGACAAAGTGTCAGGCCTTCCTTGTAGGTAGCTGAACTGGGGGAAAAGAGTTTGTGTGTTTTAGGGGAGAGGTGGAGATGGAGAGGAGGTGGTGAAGGAACAGGTGGAAGCCTTGCTACCTAAATCTTGAAACTAGATCTCCATCAACTTGAGGATCAAGTTGAAACTCCCCAAACAATGCATGAAGAGGGGCCTCTGTGACTGAGCCTGTGATTCCTCATGTAGCCTCAGGTCTCCCTTCTCCAGCTCCCAGCCTCGCCCCACACTCCCCTGGCTCAGCCTCTTTCCTCAGCCTGCCTTCCTTCACTTCCTCCCCTGGCCGACTCCTCGTCCTGAGTTAGTTCTAGTCACACCTCTTCCCGGAAGCCTTCTCTATCACTAGTTGGGTATCCTTTCTCTGTGCTCTCCAGCTCCATGGGGGCTCCCTCACAGTGTGGCCAGTGGCTTCGAGCTCATTTGCCCCAGTGCTCTGCACAGGGAACCCTAAATGTGGAATGAATCATGGCAGTGGTAAACACGGACCCAGCCCCGAACAGCTGAAGTTACAGAATAGGGGAAAATGTGGAACCTCTCCACAGGCTCCCTCCTTGCTGCCCAGGAACCACCTGGGGGGATGACCACTTAAGAACCACCAATTCTTCCTGGGTGGATTTTATGGGATTCCCTACCTCTGAGGGGCATTGGGAAGACAAATGAGGTGACATTTACGAAGCGCCACCTCAGATGCAACATGCTATGTGAGGGCCAGTAATTAACTTGTAAGGCTGTGGCCTGTGTGAGGCATCTGGACACCGTGCCAAGCTGCTGCCACTGCCTCTGCTCGCACAGCCAGCCATTCTGCCCGCGCGGCAGCATTTCTGCTGTGCACAAAGCCACAGCAAGGGGGTAAATTTCCTAGAGGAAAGTCTGCTGCAGGAATCTGGAGGATGAATCGTGTCCCGTCAAGAGAAATACACAGCTGAAGGCACTGGTGGGGTGATGTTCACTAGGGGACAGTGAGGCACATGGAGGCAGCCGGGGGCCATGATTAGCTCTCTAAGAAAACGGTATGGGTTGGAATAATGGGGTGAGGGTATTAACTATTCCATTCATTTATCTTGAAAGCCTCTGATGGGAAATATGAGGATTATACTAAGAATGGCCTTAGTACTAACAAAAAGAGAAGTGTCCCCCTCACCCCTACCAACCTGAACCAAATCATACAAAACCACCAAGACCTGTAGCTCCTAGATTCGAGAAAAGCCAGCAAACTGACGTTCCATATAAAAGCACCCCTGTTACTGGGTGATTTTTAACTTGTGACTACAGACAGAAAACAATGGAGGTTGTGGAAATGAATGCTAGTTTGCTTTCTTTGCCCCCTTCTCATCCTCCCAAATTGTGTGTGTGTGTGTGTGTGTGTGTGTGTGTACACATATGCAAAATGTCTGTTATAGGCCAGCAACTGGGGGTGGGTGTCTTGTCTTCTCTATCCTACAAAATCCTACAAGCTTGTGAAATGAGTACTTAGAAGGTTTCACCTCAGTAAGTCATATCAAGGTAGTGGACTACCCCAGTCTATTTCAGAGATCCCATGACCCACATGGAGTAGATCATTTACAGCTAACGACTCTGGGGTGTGGAAAGGAAAGTACGTATCTTGTGGGTGATAAGTAGATGTTAGAAAAATTCACTTTACTCTTTGAAAAAAAAAAGTCAGAATTCCAGATTTTCCTTCCATCGTGAGTGCACTGGGTCTGCCAACACACATTAGCTGTTGGCCTTTGTGGAGCTGATATAGCTCTAGAGCAATTCCCATCCAGGAGAAACTTCAGCCCCATCTTTGCCATTGCACAGGCTTGTCACCCTTTCTCCAGCACCCACATTTACCCTCAGTGTGCGTTGATAATCATCAGGACCTTGGAAGGTTCCAGGATACCTGAGTAGCATAGGGCACAGGGCCTCAATCTGCCAGACCAGTGCATCCTAGAGAATCTTGTCTATCAAGCATAGGCATTGCCTCTCAGCTCACTCTCTATTTCTATCAAGACAGTGTACATTTGAAGGAAGAGATATTTGACTGAAGGAAATTCATGATCTCTCAGGGGAAGCTGCTGGCATATCCAATTTAATACTGCCCTCAATGACTAAAGCTACTTCAAACTCTAGAGAGTTAACTTTCCCAGGTAAATTGTGTGTGTGTGTGTGTGTGTGTGTGTGTGTGTGTGTGTGTGTGTGTATTTATTGGTGAGGGTGGGAAAGGAGAAAGAAGGAATACAAATTAGAATGTACTAAATATCAATCCCACCAAAACTCATTTTATTTTAGAAGCTTCTTTGCTAGACCTGCAGTGGTAAGTTAGGTAAAATAACTTCTTGGCTAATCACCTCCAATCTCTCACGTCTCACATTGTTTGTGGTGTTCAAAGGAGAAACCAAGGGACCTAGCTAGATTGTTCTTCTTATAAAGATTTCTGATGTGGAATGGAGGGTGGTATAAGGTCAAAAGGGCAGAGCAATGACCTAAAAAACTAAGCAGGATTGTCAGTGTTGAGAGGGACCATATGGACCATCCTCATGGTTAAATGAGTTAAATGCCTCATTCGCAGAAGAGGGGATGGGACTCCTGTGCTCATGTAGGCACTCTCTGGCTGCCTCTGACTCTTGGGTGAGTCCCCTTCACCAGCCCTCCTGCCTCTTTCAGGGGGTAAAGTGTGGGGCACTGTGAAAGATGCTCAGGATTTGAATTGGCTAGTGGCACAGAGATGGAGAGAAGGGAGGGATTCCAAATTTGAGGGTGAATTTAGAAAGGTTGCTTTGCTGGTCTCAGGTTGCATTTTATCACTGTAGTCACCGTTTAGGTAAAATAATTGCTCTCACTTATTGAACGCTTACCATGTGGCAGGCCTGTGCCAGAGATTTTTTTTTATATTTATTATCTCAAAGCCATTCTCTGAGTAGATATTATCATTCCCAGTTCCCGTCACACAGCCATGAAGTGGCACACTGGGATTCAAATCCAGTTGCTACCAGTACGCCGTAGTTCGATGGGATCTATTTCTGAAACTGCCATCAGTGGGTATAAATGGTCAATCTGGGTCAGATGAGATCATCCACATGTGATGCTGAGTCTGTGCCGTCAGATTTATGAAAGAGTGGTCGAGTGGACATCTGTTGTTGGCTGCACAGCATCTTTGTCCCCCCGTTCAGGGTCACGATGTCCCAAACTTCCTCTTAGGAACTGCCGCGATTGACAGTGACTCACCCTCAACTCCAGTTTTCTTTCCTCCTATTGTCTTGACCAAGGAGAAGCTCCAGGAGCCCCTGGCAGCCATCTTGGAGCGCTGTGGACAGCCAGCCTTAGGGTGGAACAGACATTATGTGCCAGGAGGAGGGGTGGGGGGTAATGGCGTCGTTAGCGGTGTTGCGCTGCTGGATTAAGCCTTGTCCAAAGTCAGACTAATCCTTGGATTTTCAGTTGGCTGAGATAATCAAGCCATTTTGAGTCAGATTTTCTGTTAATTGAAGTTTAAACATTTTAAGCAGACACACGTGGGCGGGCCAAACCACGTACCCACAATCCGTGCTGGAAGCTTTAAGCCAGCAAACGTTCTGATCATCTGTGCGTTGGTTACTCTCATTCTGCAGTCGGTAGTGAAGTTTTCACTCACTTCTCTCCATTAAGATCATTAGGAGCAGTCCCTCTTTAGCGTGCAAAAATATGCTGAGAAGATGAAGAAAAAATGAAAACGTCTCCGGCAAGTCATAAACTACTTCCCACACCTACTTAAAGTTTAAGGACTGCTTTAATACTCCATGTTTAATTGTTAATTGAGAATTTAAAAATCAAAAATGCCAACTTTGCCTTCGATGAGATGGAAAATTATGCTGCTGTAGAAGGTAACATAATGTAAAACAGCCAACATTACCAAGGCACACAAATGTTTTTGGTATGTAAAATTGCTTTGTAAAATATTTGCTCCATCTGCTGAAAGCGGCAAAGACAATTTTCCCTTGATAGCTAATGGCCCATTTCGGCTGTGTGGCAAGTGATTCGCTGCGGTGGCGGCTCTCATTAAACAGAATGGTGAAAATACGGTATATAATTCCATACTTATGTGGCATTATCCACTCGCTGCTTCTCGAGGAGTCTGTCCCTCATTATCTAGGCCTCCACCTTGTACCAACATGCAGGCCTAGCAGTTGATTTGACTTGAGAAGCGTTTTGTCCAACTGAGGCACATATGCTGTGCCTCCATTCCAAAGCTCAGCACAACTGCTTCGCCCCCGACCAGAGACACTGGAGAGGTTCGTTCCCTTTCAACTTTGCAGCACCGAAACTGCTGTTTCTTTTCCCCCTCCTCACAGGGGGCCGTGGTTTTCTTTCTGGGCACACCCTGTCGCGCTGCATGCTGGGGTTTCAATACATAAAGATTAAGCGTTTCTTGAAATTCTTAATTGAACTCCCGCACATACACAAAAGCAGGAAACGTGTCCCCCCAGGGCCAAAACTGCTGTCACGAAAGCCCCACAAACACTGCCCTTGGTTGGTTCCTGGTGTACGTGGCAGTCTGTGATCTCTGTCTTCAAAGGAGTTGTTTACACTACACCCCGAATTCCTTCAACATCTGCTAGAGGAACAATTAAAAATAAATAATCCAGGGTGGTTTAAAAAAAGAAGAATATGTTCATGGTTTAGGAATAATATTGAAAAGTAGTTACAGCTGCAAGTGGCAGATTTTTTAAAAATATTTTTAATGTTGGAAAATGGGTTTGAAGGGAATTGTATGAACTATGAATGACATCAAATAAACACAGATGACAGTTTTAAAGATTATGCAGTCTTTTAAGGCAGAAACCAGGCCGTTTAAAAATCAACTGTAAGGTGGAAGTAGCCATGATTATTATTACTGGTAATATATTGGTAATAGGTCTCTTTGTTACCAGTTGGAGAAATATCGTCGGTTGAGAGAAAAGCTCTTTAACTGGCAACTGAAAACAGAAGAAAGCACGTGTGCCTTTTGGACTTTGATTTTTTTCATTCAAGTATAGAGGAGAGGAGTGAATTTGTGGAATGAAATGAGAGACCATCAAGAGAGTTTTTATTTTAATTTTATGCAAAAGGAGTGGGCAAGCATTTACTTCTCTTAATCAGAGCAGAGAGCCCTACCTCCTTTGGTATTTCCACAAGTACAGATGTATATACTCGAGGCCGATAGGAAAGCTTTGTGCAATTTAGTATTGTTTTCTTTCTGCAGACCATGCTGGTGAAAATACCAGGGTAATAAATCAGTGAATTCCAAAAGTGAGGATTTTTGTTGGATTTGGTACAGTGACAGGAGAGTCCGAGTCTTCTCAAGGGCATCCCTCTCTCACCCAGGGGCACTGAGGACAGACGACCAGAAGCAAATGGCGCAGTCGTAGACAGAGAGTAAAACTCATTCTGAATCTGTTCCAAATACCCGTGCCTGCTCTGTGGTTTTCAGCAAGGCAGATATTTCCAAAAGAACTCCAAGGGGGACTTCCTGGATGTGAAAACACTAACCAATTCTCGTTTCTCTCATCTTTTGCTTTATTCCTTCCTTCCACGCTGTTATTGCGAAAAACTGGCAGTTAAATTCAATTGATTCAAAATATTCCGGATCCATATGGCCGCCAACCCTGGAGCTGAGGCGGCGATAGCGCCTCACTGCTGTTCTCAAGCATTTGCCTCTCCCCTAGTCCCCAGATGGTGGGAGTAACATTTAAACCTCCTTTTCTCTGCCTTGTACAATAGACCTTGGCACCATTTCAACTGTTTACTCCGGTAATTAACAGCTCTGATACCACAACAATTACAACTCCTACGCTCTCACCACAATAATGCTATGAATTAGTGAGAGCTAATGGCTGGAAGGTAGAGTGTTTCCAGACTGTGAGATCTGTGCATTTTTAGAATAAAATAAAAGGTACAAACAGCACGCTTGCAGTAGACAATGATTACCTAGTAATTAGTTTACACAAAGCTTCCTATTTAATGGCAAAACGCTGTAATTAACGTGTGACAGAAAATCAAAGGGTACTTTGTAAGCATATGAAAAATTAACACTGCAGGCCCATAGCTTTATGTACTGATTAGAAGCATATTAAATCAATAGGACACACAAACCAACAGCTTGTGTAGCTGGTTATTATAGGTCCTCGGAAGGGGGACCCGGCTTTCATTTACTTGGGGAGGCAATTTTCCTTCTCCTGTCATCTTCCTCAGGCACAGGCAGGCACCTCAAACTCAACCCTGGCAGCTTTGTGAAAATAACCATTGAACTGGAAGAAAACATTCTAAGTCATTCTCAGAGATAAGGAAAAATATGTAAATGATTAAAGCTTTCCAACAATTGTGGTGACGTGCTGCTACACTAATTAGAAAAGACACCAACTGGAACCAGAAAATGAAGCAACTGGGTCTCAATCTCGTGGTCAGAATAAGCTCCACTTTATCAGGTCACTGCCTCTCTCTTCGACATGTGGAAGATTAAAATAACTGGAATTATCTTTTATTTTGAAGTGATGGGAAACCAGGCTGCTGTCAAGGTTTATTCCTTTAAAGGCATTATTCGGTAAATCACTGGGTGGGCGCAATTGGGTCAATATCGCGTATCTTCGACAGCCACAATCCTATATAACGATAATTGATGCATAGAACAATGTTCTGGAAGGCTACAAGATGCAAAAAGAACTTCTGAATCACCAGAGGAAGATTTAATTGTGCATTCTTGTTCAACGTTACCTGCAATTTAATTGTAATACAGTTTTATGGTAATATTGATAATAACAGGTAGCATTTCTTGAAGGCTTATTGTGTGCTGAGTACATTGCTAGCCAATTCACAGGGGTATCTTATTTAATTGTCACCCCCTCCCTCCCCCACAAGGCAGGTACTAATATTATCCCTCTTTACAGATGAAGAGGTAGAGACTTGGAGAGCAGAGTGATTTCCCATGGTTCCCCCCTAGTGACCTTGATGTGCCTGGGCTACAGAACCCCCGTGGAGCTAGACCACCTCCTGCTTATCCTGAATGTTCAATTATTCAGACTAGCCTATTCCAACACTCATTCAGCTTAAGAGGGAATTTACCAGGTCAAGCTGGAACAGGAGACTAAAAAACAAAACAAAAAACAAAAACGAAAAAACACAAACAAAATATGTGGTTGCTTATCCAAAAAACAAGGTTTTAAATGCCCACTGTTTTTAATGCTACATTTGATCTTGAAGTTTGGCTGCCCTAAGCTTTGTGAGAATTTATACGCTTACTAAAATGATCATGTTCATGTATTAAGTTGAGGAAGGCATTGGAAGCCACCCCCAGGAACAATCAAAGGGCATATCTAAAACTCACTCTCATCACCCAAGAACATCTGCAGGTGCGTGAGGCAGTTGAGTTACAAAAGCTTTAAACCCTGGGGACTGCCCAGGAGGGCTTGGGCTCTTCTGCAGCTCTCAGGTATGTGCCCTCTGAACTCCCTGCCTGCTGCCTTTCAGGGAAAATGACAGCAGCTTCCTTGTCAGCCAGGAAAGGAAAGAAATTCCAGCACAATGGCTACTGTGTTCCAGGGATGTTGGTGTTTCCCATGTCTCTGTAGAAAGCAGAGAAACTGCCCATCGGGCAGTGGGTAACAACGGCACGGATTGGGCGGGGGGGGGCGGGGTGGAGGTAAACACTGCTCCAGGATTTTCAAACAAGGAGTCTTTTCTAAAAGGTCTCAGCTTGGTGTGGCAAGAACACTGCGCCAGAGGAGTGGATGTGGGTTCCAAGCTAGGCAACATCATTTATTAGCTACGTGAGCTTGGGCAAGTTACTTAACTACCTAAGCATCAGTTTCTCCATCTGTAAACAGAATAACAATAATTATCAGAGTGGTGTGGAAGTAAATGAGTAGAAATCTCAGGGTTTTTATGAGATTGAATGAAGCAATTCACGTAAAGTGCCGAGAGGCCTGGCACCCCCAGCTATTCTGCAATGCTAATAATAATTATTATTGTTGTTATTATTGAGAAATACAGGGAAACATCAAGACCTTAACAGTGTAAATTTATAGAATCTAAGAAAATGCCTAATCTCATGTGTACACCAATATTCTGGCAGATACTAAATACATAATCTCAGAGGTCAAGGTTTTAATATATAAAAATAAACAATAAAAAATAAATAATCATATGTAGTTTAATGATTAGGGAAAATGATTACCCTAGATTTTTTCTTTACCTAGAAAACCTGGATTTTTCTCTTAATATCAAGATGTTGTGTTTTTGATATAAAAGACAAATAATAGGGGCTCCAGGGTGGCTTAGTCATTTAAGGGCCCGACTCCTGATTTGGGCTCAGGTCATGATCTCACGGTTCGTGAGTTCAAGCCCTGCATCGGGCTCTGCACTGACGGTGTGGAGCCTGCTTGGGATTCTCTGTCTACCTCTCTCTTTGCCCCTCCCCTGCTCTCAATCTCTGTCCCTGTCTCTGTCTCTCTTTCTCTGTCTCTCTGTCTCTGTCTCTGTCTCTCTCTCTCTCTCTCAAAACAAGTAAATAAACTTTAAAAAACATATATTAAAAAAAAGGCAAATAATAAATAAGGATGTGAAAAAAGTATCCCCTGCTAGTAACCAACTAAGAGCAATTAGAAGATGCATTTGACATCTGAGAAATGCAAACAGTTCATAATAATCCAGCGCTGGTAAGGTTGTGGCACAACTAGTATACTTATTCTCTGCTAGTAGCCTTGGAAATTGGCACGACCTTCTTAGAAAGTAATGTGGCAGTGTGTAACAAGAGCCATGAAGTATTCTACTCCCGAGTCTTTCTCTGAAGGAAATGGGAGTAATTCAGCAGAAGTAAAAAGAAATGTATATAAAAACCAAAAATAAGAACAAATCTTTACTTCCTCCTCATTCTTCCTCCCCTCCTCCCACTACTATCAAAAAAAAAGTTGGAAACAGCCTAAATTTCCAACTTAGTTGAATGGTTTAATACCTTAGAGTAAATCAACATGAGGGAATATTATACAGCCATCAATTGTGACTGCTACCTGTAAACGCAGAGGACGTTTAGGATCTGATGTTTCAATAGCATATGTGCTCTTATTGTAGCTATAAGAAATAAACGTAGCACACTTGAAAATTAATACACAAAAATGAAAACAACTGGGAAAAGTGATTATGTACTTATTTGGTTAGATATTTCTTTAATCTTTTAGCTTTTCTAAAAAAATTGTGTGGTTGCAGGGTAATGGTTCTTTGGGATCACCTAGTATACCTACTAAATTCCACATAAGCACTAAGCTCAGCCATCCTACAGCGGCTCCTAAGACCCAGCCACAACAGGGTCTTAGCGGATGGATGTCTTCACCATAGAGACACAGAGTTCTTTTTTTTTTTTTTTAACGTGTTTTAAATTTATTTTTGAGAGACAGAGACAGAGCACAAGTGGGGGAGAGGTAGAGAGAGAGGGAGACACAGAATCTGAAGCAAGCTCCAGGCTCTGAGCTGTCAGCACAGAGCCAGACATGGGGCTCAAACCCACGAACCGGGAGGTCGTAACCTGAGCCCAAGTCGAACACTTAACCAACTGAGCCACCCAGGCGCCCCGAGACACAGAGTTCGAAGGCACTGACTAGGTAGGTGATGGTTCTCCTCTGTCATTTTGTTTGCTTAGTTCTACAAGGACGCAAAATAACTACTGTGGTTTATTCTACTTTTTCTAGATGTGGATGCCTTGAATTCGTAGTTTTAATTTTTTTTATTTTTATTTTTTAAACGTTTATTTTTGAGACAGAGAGAGACAGAGCATGAACGGGGGAGGGGCAGAGAGAGAGGGAGACACAGAATCGGAAGCAGGCTCCAGGCTCTGAGCCGTCAGCCCAGAGCCCCACGCGGGGCTCGAACTCACGGACGCGAGATCGTGACCTGAGCTGAAGTCGGACGCTCAACCGACTGAACCACCCAGGCGCCCCAGTTTTAATATTTTAAAATATAGATTTTTTTCCTTGGTGATCCCCAAATTAATTTCAGATATGTAACAAAGTCCACAAAAGTACAAGTGAACATAAAACTGCTCTGGCATAGGGCTAAACGGGCAATATTATGTAGTAGCAGTCAAAAACCAGTTCAATTTCCTTTCCCCCCTTCCTCTTATAAGTGGTAAAAGTCCTCAGCACCCTGTACTGTCCTTCCAGGGAAACAGAGGTCCAAAGAAGGGCTGCACAGAGAAATCCGAAAGTAAACTGGCTTCTTTCTTTCCACGGAGAAACTGTCCTATAAAGATCTTTTCTTGCAAAGCAGCCTCCCCAGTAGTATCACTTGCTACCAAGCCCAGGAATGAGGGAGGGAAGATTTACCCTTGAAAAAGGAAAGAAAGACAAAGCCACGAGAAGGACCAGTACCACAGCAGATGTCTACCTGGGTCTCCCTACACTGTCTTAGGTGAGAGTGGCCAGGAAGGCTTTTTTCCCCTACAAGTGTGCCTTTCTTTGTGTACGCCTTTATTCCCACTAAGTGAAAAGAGATGCCCCCAACTGGGGAGTGGGGTGTTTGGAGTGTGTGCAAGTATGTGGATTCATTAAACCTTGACAAACATTGAGTGAGTGAGTTTACTGGGACCTGTTGGGGGAAGGAGGTTTTGTTAACCGATAGGATGAAGAAAGCGATGTTGATACCAAACCACCATGAAAAAAAATGAGACTTGTGTTCTGTTTCCACCGTGGCCACCATGTAACATTGTGCTTTCCCTCAAATCACCTACGTGTCTACACTTATTTTTTGGTAATGTGACTACAGTTTTTTCCAGCATTTGTTGACTCCATGTCTTTGTTTCAAGCCTCAATTGCAACCAAATAACTCTGGTTCTAAATTAGATAAGTAGAAAAAAAAAAGACGGATTTTGTATTAGCTCCTTGAGTCCACACTGAATCATGCCTACATCTAAAACCAATATCTGTATAAGGTGCAAGAGAATCTCAAATCAGTTCAAACTCCCATAAACAGCACTGTTTTTAATCTGTTGCCTACAACATACCAATGAGAAAAATCACAGTATCGTGTCATAAGCTGCTATGCAAATGATGGCATTTGTAAGTATTAACATAATTTAGTGCTTACAGTCATATTCTCATTTCTAATAATTCTCCCAGAATGGAGTCTTTCTCTGGACTCTTAGCCTGCAGGATAGTCTTTCATCAAGAAGCTGAAATTTTTAATAACCTGCCAGCATATGTTTTGTATGTGCCAGGCTAGGCTTGATGACACAACATCTTCATTATCAAAAGAAACAGGTCTACAAACTGTAATAGGACATTAAAACATGTCTGTGCTCATAAAGTAATGCTTTGATGTCTAAGCGTGCGCCATTACCATGGTCTTCTGGAACAAAGGATAATTCTAATCCTAAATTCTCAATAGCGCCCTCAGTGAAGATTGCAATTCACTTCCACTCTGAATACAATTTCACTTTGAAGGCAAAAGGAGGTCCATAGTCTCCTCCACACACACACACACACACACACACACACACACACACACACACAAGTTTTCCCGAACTGCTTTATTTTTTATTTTTAGTTTTGGCTTCTGACTACATACTGGCTAAGCACAGTTCCTCACCATACAAAAAGATTTCTGCTGAATACTTATTTTTTCCTTGTTAAGTTAAAAAAATGATTTAGATAATTAATTATTCAAGAGTTTCACATTTAATAATATTAACACTAATGCTGAATGTATTTGGTGACAATTTTAAATGGTGTAGTTTAAAATCATTGAAATTAAATAATGTGTAGTCGGACTTTTAAGTGCAATTTGGCCACATGTCATTATTCTAACTATTTTTTCAAAATTAAAGTCAAACATTTTAAATTTATCATAGTCGAGTATCAGGGAATTCTTTAAAAATTATTAGTTTGAAATACCGAGACCGGCAAATACTTTGCATACTAACATTTTTGATTTTTTTAATAAAAAAGTCATATTTTCATGGTTTAATCTCAGCAGCTTTGCCTTTAAAAAGAATATTCTATACAATAGGAAATAAAATCCAGTTTAAAGAGAACACAAGAGAAATCTCTATGGGCCTCAAAATTAAATACATTTTCCTTGTTTTATTTTTTTTTTCTAGAAGAGTAATTCACTTTAGTATCCTTTAAATAATATGTAAAAAGCTGGCCCTGACAGGTACTGCATTTAGTCCATTCACTGATGGAGGGAGAAGAAAAGCCCAGAATAGATCATGGGGAGAACAGGAACATTTGTCAAAGGGAACTCTCTCTTCTGACTGTTCTCTGGATTTATTCGTCATTTCACTTCTGCAAGAATAATGTGGTTCTCTCTTGTGTGCCCCTCCCTTTTCGTCACTTGTGTGTCTTGATTCATAAACTGCTGGAGTGGGATGCTCAAAGCAGATGCAACTCACTGCCCAGCCCACTGCTATGTACTTCAGCAGGGAAGGAATCGGTTAAGGGAATTTGTACCCGAATTTTCCTCATTCATTATGTTTTTGTCAGTAGGTCAGTGAAAACAGAGATTTGAAATTAAGAGAAGCCAGGCAAAGGGCACCTGGGTGGCTCAGTCAGATGAGCAACCCGACTTTGGCTCAGGTCATGATCTCAAGGGCTATGAGTTTGGACCCTGCATCAGGCTTGCTGCTGTCAGCACAGAGCCCGCTTCGGATTTTCAGTCCCCTCCCCGCCTCTCTGCCCCTTTCCCACTTGCACTGTCTCTCAAAAATAAATAAATCTTAAAAAATATATATATATAGAGAGAGAAACCAGGCAAGACTAGGCCCCTGGATGCAAGGTGAGGCAGCTTTTAGAATGGTGGATTGAAGGGGTGCCTGGGTGGCTCAGTCAGTTGAGTGTCGAACTTCGGCGCAGGTCATGATCTCTTGGTTAGTGAGTCTGAGGCCCGCATTGGCCTCTGTGCTGACAGCTCGGAGCCTGGAGCCTGCTTTGGATTCCTACCCTCTCCCCGACTTGTGCTCTGTCTCTCTCAAAAATAAATAAACATTAAAAAAAAAAAAAAGAATGGTGGGTTGAATTTGTATATTGAGCCATTAAAATGACTTTAATTATTAAGTAAGTTTGGAACAGACTAAGAAGTTGTACAATTCATCCTTCCACCAGTAATACATGGAAAAATCTCTACACGTCCACTCATACGCTAAGGCTTCGTACCTAGTATTTAGTTTTGGCTGGGAGGTTTTCTGGCTGGGATGTAGTATTTTCTCGACATCTCATAGGGACCAGCAGTTACATAAATTTCCTTGAATTGGCTTCTAAACCATATAACTGCTGACAGAATGCTTTTCTGTGTTAGCTTCCAGGTGACAACCGTTCACTAATAGAATTTCTCTCTCATAATAAAATACAGCCAGCTTAACAACAACAGTTGTTAGAAGCATCTGATCAAGACCCACTTAGACCAAATGATGGGATTTGTCATGTTATTTGAATATGGTAAAAAAAAAAAAATTACTCCCTGATTATCATAATCAACTTGAAGACATGACTGAAGACTCTTAGGGCCCAAAGAAGACATGTTTAAAATAACCTAATCATATAGCCTGCCAGTTATATGGAATGAATAAGTCATTGGGATGAAAGTGACAGCGTAGGGAATACGGCCAATGGTATTGTCATAGCATTGTGTGGTGACAGATGGCAGCTCCACCTGTGGTGAGCACCACGTGACATATAGAGTTGTTGAGTCACTGTGTTGCACAACTGAAGCTAGTGTGACATTGTGTGTTAACTCTACTTAAATTTTTGAAGATTTTTTTAAAAATCAGAAAAAATATTAAAATAACTTGATCCATCCCAGTCACTGTGTGCATAAGGACGAAGGCCCAAGAAAGTCAGAAGGACTCGCCTGAGGTCTCACTGCTGATTGGTGACCCAGCTGAGTCTAGAAGAAAGTGCTTTCATCTCCCAGCTGAGCCTTTGCTTCATCTCCTAATGGTTCACAGACACTGTGGGTTTATGTCACCATTGAACACTCACTTGTGCCCATTTCTTGCTCCAGTCTTCGTGGCCATATCTGCTGCTCTCCTTTAGGAACCACTTGTAGTGCTTTAGGTGGGAAGGAATGTCACAAAACGCAGTCCCATTTCCTCCAAACTCATAGTCCATTTTAAAGAGCCAGCGTTGGATTTCCAGGTGATCTATGACCAGCTGACTCAGCTGTTCTATCATCTGTGGGGCCCAAGACACAGCAACATTTAATATCGCTAGCTTCCTAGATGCCTTCGTATCACATTAACTTAGTTGTATCTTCAAATGACCTGTTCGTTTGGTTATCTTCTAATTATTAAGACAGATTAGAAGTTTTAAGTGGTGTATCTATGAGGTGAAGAAACCACTAGCCAGGAGGGACGAAAGGCATGTTTAAAAGTATAGTCTTAGTTACGAGAAATTCTGAAATTATCATTTTGCTGTCTTTTGAAGGCAAAAGAAAGAATCTCTGAATATCTGTAATTGAATCTTGGTATTGTTTTGTTTCTTTTTTAGAGCATGATGTGTTTACTTACTGATCCTTCAAATGATTTTTTTTATAGTTTCAAGACCATAAAGAGTTATAGTCTTGAAAACTTTAACTGTTTGGAGCTTTGCTGAGTTTTTAAATGTTGTAACCTATAAACATTTAATTTTTCCCTCATTAACATACACGAAATACATTTGTTTGGATAGTCAACTGGCCAAGTATGTCATATGTATTATGTGAACAAGACAGGTCAAGGAGATAAAACATTCATAAAACAACTACGTTCTATTTGAGACAGTATTCTCTTGAGAACAGGGCTCAGTCCCATGGAAAGGGAAGGGATAGGAGTTCAAGCTTTACTATCACAATGACAGTAATATTTAGCATTACTGAACTCTTTGTAGGAGCCAGGCCTTTGGCTAGGTTCTTTACATGATTTTTCTCACGTAATACTCAAAAATGAAGCAGGCACCATTATTAGTTCCATTTTATATGTGAATAACCGAGATTCAGTTAATTTAAATAACTTGCCCATGATCACATGGTGTTAAGTGGCAGAGCAGGGACTCCACCTGGGATGCTCTGACCCCAGCACCTAAGCTCATTCCCTCTCCGCCATGCTGCCTACTTCAGCCTGCAGAGAGGTGGAGGAGGGGGGTGGGGCGGAGAAAGAAGTCAGAAGAGGAGCAAGAGAAGCAATTTTCCTTGCAGTCAATAAGCCATTTGGAATAAATTTGAATCAGATAGAAGTCTATAGCCCAGATTGCCTGATTATAAGTAATACTGTAGAAGTAGAGCCTTGGAGAAAAATAACCCATTAGATCACAAAATGACTTTTTGTCTGGTCTTCCCATCAGATGTTCTGGTCTGTATTTCTCAGAAAGAAACAAAAACAGTTCTAAGCATTCTCTCTCTTGAGCTCTCTTGACTATGGTCTTCTGTCCATAGAGAGGTCTCTGTGACACTCTTATTGTCTTCTCTTTGGACGAGATTGGCTCACCAAATGGATTTTTGAATTTTGGTTTTTCTAACCAAAGGGTGTGAAAGGGCTCAAGATCATATTCTGCTAAAGTCTGGAGCAAGAAGATTAAAATTATTTTGATTAAAGACACAATCTGTTCTCTGTGCTGTGTCTTTTCAGCAAGTCTTCCTGGGGATGTTACACTACACAGCAGTATGGAAGTGATCTCAAAATGGGCATACTTGGGATCCCCGGAAGCCCCATGCAACCATGGGGTATTCGATTAGGGTGGAAATGGAATTGTCTTAGCTCCCTAATTATCAAGTAGTGTCTGTGGATAATTTGGTGTTTATTGTTGAGAGCCAGAGAGAGACAGAGTGTGAGCAGGGGAGGGGCAGAGAGAGAGGGAGACCCAGAATCCAAAGCGGGCTCCAGGCTCTGAGCTGTCAGCACAAAGCCTGACACGGGGCTCGAACCCATGGACCTCAAGATCATGACCTGAGCCACAGTCGGACGCTTAACCAACTGAGCCACCCAGGTGCCCCTGATAATTTGGTGTTTAAATGACAAGTACTCTTGTCTGCATACCATATGGCTACGAGCATAGCCTAGAAGGTTTTGTAATGTGCCTTCCAGAGTGACATCCTTTCTTTCTCTAATGTTGTGTTGAGAAGATAGATTCTATATTATATCATACTTTGCTGCATCATGATCACACTTGACAGAAGTATAAATGGTCTTTGGTTGTTAATATCTGATGACATTCTTTTGCTAGTAAGGAAAGGTGTTCACGGTTTTTTAGCGTGCTAGCCTGTATAGCCTTTTCCATTGTATGCTTGGATATATTGTATATTTGGAGGTTTCAACTACTAACAGAATTATTATCTGTTTCTTCCAAATCCTATTATTTGTTGCTTCTGAGAATCCTATAAATGGGTGTCTGTTGATGGATCCCCTACAGTAATGAAAAGGATCAATAGTATTGTAAAGACTGCACCACTCGAAAGAATTATGTGCTATCTTTAAGTGAAAATTGAACAGTGCTTTAAAATAGCATTGCCATTTTTGATTATTTAACCAAAGCTGTCAATATTTTATATGGAGCACGTGTCAGAAAGAGAACTTGCATGGTTACTTTATGGATCAAAACAGGAAATGCTCACTGCGCTCATGCTAGATTTAAAAAATAAACAGATAAATTACTTCATCATAAACCAGATGACTTTATGCTATTTCCAAACATTTATCAATTTTCTATTTGAGCCTATCTCTTCAAAAGAGGTAATATATTTCTTAATTGCCATTCATTTTATACTGGTGTAGAGCAGAAGTGGAAAAATGTGTATTGCTAAAATCCAGCTGATAGTCGGGAATATTTATTCACCTAAATTAAAATAATCACAGCTTTCTTTCACTGGCTTTAAGTTTATGGTGTACATCGGTAAAAAGTCAGTGTTACTGATTCATCACCATCTGCAAATTCAAATCGCTGACACAGATAGATTAGGTAGGGCAGCCACTATCTGGAAAAATCTCAGTGGAGCACTTTAATTCCTGATGACCTCAGACATACGTTTTCAAACAAGTGGAGTAGAAGTCAGTGATAACTTGGTTTATTGTGAAACAATTTGCACATGCCATAGGTTACATGACGCATCCCTGAAATCCACTTTGTCTACGACGAGGTGTTTAATCCTGCTTCTGAATAACGGCATGAGAGGGAAGTTTTACTGCATTCCACAATTAACATATAAAGTTCTAAAATATTTCCTAGCCAAGATTGCCTGAGTTCTCGTCAGTGGAGATGAATGCAAGACTTAATACAAGTACCGCACATACATTTTAAAGCTTTGAAGACTGTTTAATGTAATGTACACGTGTAAAATTATATAGTCTTGAGGTGCATTTCACTTGTATCCAGTCTCTGAGCAGAGTATTCTGCTGGGAAGCAGAGTCAAGCAATCCACTTTGTTACCTTCAAATTCCAGTGAAGACTAATGACAGTGAAAGGGACACACCAATTCAGGGAGTCTCTCTCTCACTCTTATTAAAACTGCCTGTACTTTTCCCAGATTTGGCTGTGTTTAAGAGCAACTTCCTTCCTGAGCCCATGTATTGCCCAAGAACACTCCAGCAAGACTGAAACCTTTTAGGGCAACTTAATAAGCTAACAATACCTTCAAACTAATCTCTGAGAAGTATGATTTGTTGAAAGGCTTGACTTTGGGGCTCAGCAGCGATGACGTACAGAACGTGATGATCAAGTGACTGAGGGAAGGAGGATCCCTAAATACTGTTCCTCACAAACTGCCTCATTGTGCATAGTTATTTAGTTTCCCAAGAAGTGGGTGCCTGGGATAGTTGTGACCGGCTGGGAGTAATGGTTAAAAGACGTACTGAAACAGAGGTTGGGAAATGTTAACAGCCATTTGTCTTTTTATTTTCCTTATTGTGAAAAAAAATAGCAGTTAAAACGGAGAGAACACCTGCCAGAGCTAACTTAAAGATCATTTCTGGTGACTAATATTAGAGTTCTCCAAATAGTTAGGAGGTCTGCTGGAGGAGTGCCTAGCCAGAGACCTGGCCCAAAGCAAAAACGCAGAAGCAGATGGTTTTTTCTCGGACCCATTTCCTGTCCTTTTTCTGGGATTTTTCTCCTACTCCCTTGATGGCCCCTTCCTGTGGAGCTACAGGATTGTTTTACAGAGCCAAGGATGTCTGTAGCCCTCTGTTGTAGGCCCTCTACAGCCTGACTCAGCAGAAGGGCTCACTTGCTGGGGTTTTCCAAACCTGCCCTTTTTCACCAAAACTGACTCTCACATTTCTTAAGGGTCCTGCTCAATGACTGGCTAGCTAACGTGATGATGAGCTAACTAATCCATGTTAGGGCGGTAAATACTGGTAGCAGATTCGTACATCAACAGGGCCTTTGGTGGCTTCATCCAAATGAGTAAATATCTTGACAATCCCAGCAATTTCTGCAAGGCCAATAGGAAGATATTTTGAAACAGGAAGGCCTAAAGCAGATCCCATCAAATAACTTAAGCATTCCACATATTCTTCATTGTCTAGGGCTGGCTCCAGAAGACCTGAAGCTCCCACAAGGTCAGGAAGGTATGGAATATTTGAAGAGAGCCTCACTTGTCCACCCACATACCTGCTGGTGACGATAGATGCCATACACTGCAGGAGGGACTGGCACATTGACGCTGTCAAAGACCAGTTTACTTCCAGATTTGCTGCTGTAGAGATGAGCCAGTTCAGGCTCTGGACCCAGGATGGGGATGCCTAACATATCCGCCACGGCCAAATCATCTCTGTGGAGGAACCCGCCGACAATGTAGGCCTCTTTTCCTTGGATGAGATTTTTTATTCTTTTGATCGCCTTGGGACTGTACATCAGGTAAGTGGCCAGGCACATATGATGCTTCTGGGGGGGGGGGGGGAAGGGGAAACCATATCATTCTTGTTGAAAGGTGTTCTTTTTCTAGTCCATATGCTTCATTTATAATGTTGCACACAATAAATGCATTATTAATAGCAGGCTGGGTTATGACCTATCCTGTTGTTTAGCAGTTTAAATTGATAAAAGCTGTTGGGGTGAGGCTCCATAATCGCTCACATCTTTAGTGTGTTGGAAATAGGCTCACTGGGAATAGAACTAATTACTACACATCTGTATTTATTTGATCCACGTGGAATTATCCTTCTGTCAGAAGGAAAAGAGGCTGGCGGCCTTTGGATAATAGTGATTCATCTCTGCAACACTTCTGGCATGGTTTAACACTAAAGCGTCTGGAAAATCAATACAAAAAGTGAAGAGAAAAGCTTTACAGTATGTATGCTTCACTATACAGGACTTCTAATCTGGCAACTCTTTAAAGGACTCGGAAGGAAAAGGGCACTTGATAGTCTCTTTCCAAAGTTCCGCCACCAAGTCCGTTTTAGGAAATAGGTACTTTTATAATGTTTATCGTGTTTCTTAGCCAACACTCTGGAGAGGATTCATGGACGGAAGATATGTGAAAATTTCAGCAAGACTTAAATTTTATCTTCCAATGGAAAACTCTTTTTATTTTAATTTTGACTATTTAGACCCAGCTCAGCAATACCTGTGACTGCTCATTTAATTAAGTAAATAATTTTGGCATGTCTAAAAGGGGTCGAGGACAGAGCCAGACGGTCAGCACGTACCAAAGCATTCAAGGATTGGGGACAGAAATGAGCACAGCCAATGGATAGCTAATACGAGGCAGAGGAGGACCATAAAGGGTTACAGAGGGCTGTGAGGCATGGAGGAGGGAGCAGAGGCCATGTGCTGATGGGGACAGCTGAGAAGGCAGATTACTCATTCTCCTTGGACCTCAGTTTCCTCATCTGTAAAATGAGTATAATAATAGTACCCATCTCCTAGGGATGCTGTAAGGATTCAATGAGATAATGCATGTAAAGCACTTATAATAGTGCCTTGGACATAATAAGCACTTAGTGAATGTTAGCTAGTATTATTATTATTATGTAAAAGGTTAGGATTGAGGTGAATTTTCAGGGATGAGTAGGATTTTATCAGGTGAGGATGGGCACGGGAAAGACATTAGCCAAGGATGGAATATGAGAACCCCAGATTGTGTTCACTTCCTCTGCAGAGGAGGGCACCATGGCACGTGAGAAAGTGCTGGGGGCTTAGGAGTTCTGGCTGTGAATCTAGCTCTGTCACTTGCAAGCTACCTTAACTCAGGCACGTGACTAATACTCCCACTGCCTAAGTTTCTCCATCTGTTCAGTGGAAATAAAAATACCCATTTGCTGGCTTTTTCTAAGGTTAAAATGAGATCATGAATGTAAAGCACTTGTTATAATACCTGGCATTGAGTTGATATTCAGTAAGTGGTAGTAATTGTTATTATTAAATGGTAGTAATTAAAATAAAGTCATTAAAATGCCATGCAAATTATATAATACAAGGTGCCAGTGTCTTAAGGGAGTTAAGGGATTTTGTAGACTCGCACCTACTTCTCCAGTTGTCATCCACATTATCTACTCAACACGTGGAGAAATGCTAAGCAAATGCAAATGTCTCTGGGAATGTTAGCGGCACTGGTTCACAAACTATTTAGAAAGTGTAACTGATAACTATGGGAGAGAGAGTGGGGAGAGCCCCTGGGTTTCAGTCCTGCCTGAATTTATAACTTGCAAGGTGATTTAGAAAACTCAACCTTTCTGAACCTCAGTCCCCATGTTCAAATGATGCATTGACTGAAGTCTCTAGAGTCTTTCCAGCTCTCAAATAACTTTTCCTTTATTATTTTTCTTAATGTTTATTTAAAAAAATTTTTTAATGTTTATTTATTTTTGAGACAGAGAGAGACAGAGATACAGTGAACAGGGGAGGGCAGAAAGAGAGGGAGACAGAATCTGAAGCAGGCTCCAGGTTCTGCACCCTGTGCACAGAGCCCGATGTGGGGCCTGAACCTACCAACCACGAGATCATAACCTGAGCTGAAGTCAGACGCCCAACGAACTGAGCCGCCCAGGTGCACCTATTTATTTATTTTGAGAGAGAGAGAGAGAGAGAGGAAGAGGAAGAGAGAGAGGAAGAGAGAATCCTAAGCTGACTCCATGTTCAGTGCAGAGTCCGATGTGCAGCTCGATCCCATGACTGTGAGATCATGACCTGAGCCGAAATCAAGAGTCAGATGTTTAACCGACAGAGCCACCCAGGTGCCCCTAACTTTCCCTTTAAAACCGGAGCTCTTCTGGGCTTACTATTTAGTGGGTACAGAATTGCTGCTTGAGAAGTTGATAAAGTTTTGCAAATGGATAATGCAATTGTTGCACAACAATGGGAATGTACTTGAAGTCACTGAACTGCACACCTAACATGATTAAAATGGTAAATTTTAGGGGCGCCTGGGTGGCTCAGTTGGTTAAATGTCCAACTTTGGTTCAGGTCATGATCTCATGGTTTGCAAGTTCAAGCCCTGCATTGGACTCTCTGCTATGAGCACGGAGCCCACTTCAGATCCTCTGTTCCCCTCTCTCTTTCTGCCCCTCCCCAACTTGTGCTCTCACTCTCAGAAATAAATAAACATTTTACCATTCAACATGGTAAAATTTATGTTATGTATATTTTGCCCCCAATTAGGAAAAAAAAAAAAAACAGAGCTCCTCTGAGAAGAGGGCTTATATGATTTATACTATTAGGCCCTTCTTCCAGAGCAAGTGTTCTATTCTCTTAGATCTGTGCAATATGCTTTTTCTGCCATAATTTAAATCCATTTTCTTTTTTCTTAAGTTTATTTATTTTGAGAGAGAGAGTGTGTGCATGTGTGTAAGTGAGTGGGGGAAGGGAAGGTGGGGGGTGGGGGTGAGAGAGAATCCCAAGCAGGCTCTGAGCTGTCAGAACAGAGCCCTACTCAGGGCTCCAACTCACAAACTGCTAGATCGTGACCTGAGCTGAAATCAAGAGTCTGACTCTTAAACGACTGAACCACCCAGGCGCCCCTAAATCTATTGTCAACACCTATTTCAAAGAATGCAATTCTAGGAAACCTAGTGTTCCACTGGGCAATGGCTGGTACCACCTCTTGAGTTTGTGTTTCCCATCTGGTTGATCACCCTCTTTCCTCCTTGTTTATCTCACCCCTCTCCTTTCCCTACAAATGATTCAGATGAGGAAATGTAAAAAAATTAAACATCTGGGGGAACCAGGGACACGAATCGTAATGTACATGGTGGGCTTTATAGGGCACCTAGAAGAGTGTTTCAAGGTGGCAGTGCTCACGATGTAAAGGTCACATGGTCAAAGCCTTTTGAGATTATTCTCTTGTTTGATCCATAGAACACTGTACCAATTAACAGCCCCTCTTTTGGAGATGAGGAAACCGAAGCTTGGGTAATCTGCCCAAAGCCACACAGCTAGTAAAGGGCAGAGGCAAGATTGAAACCTGGGTATTAGCACAATTTCGTGCTACCAGCTGCCGTAGCTTCTCCCATTCTATAGACTGAGTAGTGAAGGTCTGGTGAACTTATGAGGTGTGATGAGGGGTGGAGATGGAGCCATAGAATCTAACGTTAGAGCACCGGGTCACTTCCAGCCAAGCTGGATCTCTGTCTCCTCTAGGTTTGCTGATCTCTCTTGGCAAGTACTCGGCCTGACTCTGTTATAGTCAGTCATCTGTGGGCCTACCTTATTCTTCAGGCAAGATGGTACCATAGTATTGTGTTCGATATGTGTTTAATAAAGATTTAAATATGAGCAAGTAATGGCACAGGGCACATTACTGACCGCGGGTCTTGGATGACCATTCAGAATAAATCAGTATCATCAGATCCAGGCAGGAGGTGAACACAGATGACAAAGATCTAAAATGTTCCTAATTCCAGGGGTGCCTGGGTGGCTCGGTCGGTTAAGCGTCCGACTTCGGCTCGGGTCATGATCTCACAGTTCATGGGTTCGAGCCCCGTGTCGGGCTCTGTGCTGACAGCTCAGAGCCTGGACCCTGTTTCAGATTCTGTGTCTCCCTCTCTCTCTGCCCCTCCCCTGTTCATGCTCTGTCTCTCTCTGTCTCAAAAATAAATAAACGTTAAAAAAAATTTTTTTTTAAATAAAATGTTCCTAATTCCATAGTGTTATAGCCACATTTAACTGATCACCACTAATTTTTTTTTTTGACCTGAGACAAAAAGTAGTTGTTTGGGATGTCTTCATAAATATTAAAATGTTCAAAAATAGACATGATGACTTTACAACAGCACTTTTTTTTGCCATTACAGCTTAAAGCATCGTATAGTAACTTGGAGAGATGTACAAACAGATTTTTGGCACGCTTTTAAAAAATCTCCTCAAAGCCATCCATTTGGATGAAAATCAGCACTGATCCAATCTCTCAAACCCATTAAAAGGAAATAAAGCCATAACTAAACATGAGCAAGAACTGATTTGAAAGTGAGAGCTTAATTTTTTGTATTTTAGAAAGTTGATTGCCTACCAGTGATTAATTACTCAAATAATTTAAATGTAAACTATGAGAAGTATTAAGTACTTAAAATATTCCCTACTTCTTTCTAGATGCAAACCCACAAAGATGCAAACCCACACTACGAATGTGACTCAGCACATCGGTTAGTGCCAACTGCCTATCTCTTGCTTAGAAGCTGAAGAGTGGTCTGCAGTGCATATGTCTCAGGTAACAACAGGATTGCAGAGCTGGGAAGGGCTTTGAAATGCCCTAGCCATCACCTGATTGTATGGACGAAGCTCAGAGGACCAGAAAGGTAAAGGGAGCTGCCCAAGCCACAGGGTCATCCAGTAACAAAGCAATCATTCCAGTTCCTGATACTGTTCTGGGGTCAGACACATTTTGGCTCACACTTTGAGCCCACCAGTAACTTTTGACAAGAACAGGAGACTTGGTTTCCTCAGCCATAGAAAGAGATTGGTCATTTCTGTCATGTTGCAGTGTTCTGAGGACCAAATGAGAAAATGTGTGCTAAGCATTTGATAAATATTAGTTGTGCACTCACTTTCCTTCTCCCAAACTAGTGCTCCTTTCCTAGTCCATGCCCCTTCGATGTACATGGACATTTCAGATGTACAGGAACTCCTTATCAGCAGCTACCAGGCATTAGCTCCAGTTTCTGGCTGGATAAAATCAGGAAATGAACTACACACTGATGGTTTTGTCTTCCCTGCTTTCTAATGTCCACAGTGACCCTGCTATCGAGGCCAGGGGTTAGCTAGGAAGCACCAAACAATCCTTGCACTGATGGAGGATATTGGGTTCCTAATAGCATAGGTAAGTGGCAATGATTCGTCCCCTGTCTTTTCTCTTCACCCTGCCCCTGCCTTGCTGTCCTCTTCCACAGCCAAGCAGTGCCAATGAATCAGAGCTAGGCAAAGAGCTTTTGGGGGAACACTGAGGTATCCAGTTATGAAAAAATTAAATGTTCATCTTGGTAGAAGAGAGTAAATCCTGATGAAATATTATGGCAACCCTCCTCAGCCATAGCAGGCCTTTTTTGGGCAGGGAGGGGGTCAAATCATGGTGCATCTGAAGGGTTAATGGGTAGCAACAACACATAAATAGTAAAGCATGCCATCAGTTTCTTTGCCGATAAATAGAGCATTGACTTTGGCGCATCCCACTTGTGAGTGGAGACAGCTATATCTTTACCTGCAAATTCAGACCCTTAATTATACAAAAAAAAAAAAGTCCTCCTCAGAATTGTGTAGTCCATTAGGTGTTTAAAACGTTGGTTGTTTAACATAGTTTAAATTCTTGTTAAAACGTGGAGAAATTCATTTCAAGCCATCTCTTGGACTGCCTTATTCTAGAACACTGCCCTTGTGGCTCCATGAATTTCCCAAAAACTCTTGGGTAGGGATAGAGCTCCATCTAGAATTCATTCCATTCATTAAAAATCAGTACAAGTTACAAAATCTGAACCTTGTTCATTCTGAGCCCTGTGATATGGTAAATCAGGCCAGATTCCCTCCAGGAGATGGGCCCAGGGAGTAACAAGGAATAACAGTGTGGAACTCAGAGAACAGGGGCCCTGGTCGAGCTCCTGTCCCTAACTAGCTTGGTGACCTTGGGTGGGCCCAGCCTGTCTCTGCCTTGGTGTCCTGCACACAAAATTAAGACAAAGGAACTGTATGTGTTATAAATTCACCCACTTGATGTTATCACCTATAACTGCAATTAGGTTTCAGCTGTAGAGAAACTGGGCAGGGGTAGCTCAACTAAGTCTGAAAGTTAAACTGGGATATTTATTTCCTACAGTCCAACTAGTAGTCTAATCAGTAAAGCTGTTAAACTTGCAATAATATTTCACTGATGTGTACCAGAGCGTTGCAAGTTATAAAATTTCCAATTTAATTTTACTGCATCCCTGAAGCCGTAGTAATTAGAAGACAAACTCACAGGGAAGATGTTTATAGCTTCAGGGGTGATAATTTTGAACCTGTCCTGCAGGTCACTTCTGTCCTCAAGGTTCCCCGACTTGACAGCTGCCTGTAGACTCAGGATTTTATTGTAATATAGCAGTAACTCGTCATTCATCTGATGGGAGCAGATGTAAATGACGCTCACATTGGCATCTAGAAACAACAGGCACAATGTTAATTACTGGTGTAAAGGTAAATGACATTCTGAACTCCGGCATCGGATTGATGTTGCACAGTTTAAAATAAAGAGCATATCCAAAAGCCACATTGAAGTTAATTTAGATTGGCTTTGTACGGATCTTCGCAATTTAACTGGCTTTTTTTTTTTTTTTTTTTTTTGCCTTTTAGCATTTCTCTAAAGAACCGATAACACCGCCACCAAAAAAAAAAAAAAAAAAAAATAGACACGATTCCTTCAGAAGGAGGGCTGTGAGATACCATGGAAGTGCACTTTCAAATAATACATAGGGATTTAGCCCCAGAACTACCATTAACATCAATGGGAATTGCATACCGCTTTAAAAATTTATCCCATTAACTTCAGTAAATTATAAAACAGAGCTATTAACTTTAGAAAGCTGATGAAGTTGCAATTTCTTATTCTGCCTGGACTTGGCAGGGCCAATTCAGGGAACGTCCTGTCCAAATAAATGGTTTGATTATGACCATGGCAATGATTATTTCAGGAAACCAACCTTTTCCCTGCTCCATTCCCAAAGAGGAGTATATTACTTAAATAGGACATCTAGTGATTCTTGGTTTAAAGAAAACACTGTCTTAATTTAACTGTTTTTCTTCTTAAGATGTGCTTATTATGTACATAGAAAGAAATCCTAATTAAATATCCCACCCAAATGGGATAGTTAGATGAGATTACCCACTCCAGGCTGCAGGGGTTTAAGATTTTAAGGAGCAGGGACAGGAAATCAGCAGCCAATGGAGTCCTTCATTCATTCATATAATAACTGGCTGATCAGTAGGGGCAGAGCACTTGGCTGGACATGGAGGGAAATAAGCCACTGAGAGGCTGCCCGTGAGGAGCAACCATTTCATGTGCGCAAACAGTCATCAAACATGGGGTGGAGAGCAGTGGGCACAGGGAAACTCCCAGACCAGGTGCTAAGGGAAGTTCAAGGGAGGGACTGCTGTAAAATGTTTCTTTGGTCAGGTAGGGCTCTGAGGGGATTTTAAGACTCCTCTGTTAAGTCTGGCAGAGTATATAGAACACAGAGTGATTAAATTCTAGCTCAGATGCCTAGGAATGCCGGGCACACCATTTATCCTTCCTAAGCATTGGTTTCTTCATCTCTAAAATGGAGAATAGAATCACCTGGGCATAGAGTTTTGAAGAGTATTAAATGAAAGAATATATATAAAGCACCTGGTGCCATATTCGGCACATGGTAGGTACTCAACAAACAGTAGCCATGTGCGAATCTGCCGCTCGGACCACTCTGACTAGGGCAAGCCAGCAGTGATTCTGCACCCCGCCCTCCACACTTGTGCTCCTTTAATCCATGCTTCGAGATTTAACATGATGTAGTATCCTCTGTGGTTTCATCCTATTGTTTCAAATCTATTGATCTTGTCTCTCCAAACTCTTTAAAGGCAAGGTTTATGCTCTTTCCTATATTCCCCCAAGCCTCGGTACCGAGTGGAGTACACAGAAGCCACTCAAGACATACTTGTGGCTTGACCAAAGGGATTTGGAAGACTGGAGAGATTTGGGAAGTAGAAAATCTTACACAACGGCCTGTGGGAGAAATCTTCCCTGTGGAGGAGTGTCCCCTGACCTGGCCCGGTGTTGAGCCCAGAGCAGGCACGCCATAAATGTAAATATTTAAGTGGGGTCCCTATTTCATTTTGAAACCCAACTGCCACATAAACTCCAAAATAAATCAATTGAGGGAATAGTAGATAACTTGTATTCAGTTGCTGAATGATCAAATCATATCCCAATCTTGTGTTTTCAAGAAGGGACTGGTGTCTTATTAAACTAATGGCATGGCACAGCTCTTCTTCTGAAGGAATCATTGTATCTGCTTTTTTGGTGGTGGTTTTATCTTTTCTTTAGAGAAATGCTAAAATGCAAAAAAAAAAAAAAAGCCAATTGCACTGTGAAGATCTGTACAAAACCAATCTAAATTAACCTCATTGTGGCTTTTGGGTGTGTTTTTTATTTGGTTTTAAAAACCAAACTAGTATCTTTTTTTTTTTTAATTTTTTTTTTCAACATTTTTTATTTATTTTTGGGACAGAGAGAGACAGAGCATGAACGGGGGAGGGGCAGAGAGAGAGGGAGACACAGAATCGGAAACAGGCTCCAGGCTCTGAGCCATCAGCCCAGAGCCCGACACGGGGCTCGAACTCACGGACCGCGAGATCGTGACCTGGCTGAAGTCGGACGCTTAACCAACTGCGCCAACCAGGCGCCCCACTAGTATCTTTTTAAAGTATTTTTTAAGAAAGACAAAAACAAACAATGAACGTAAAGATTCCGTAGCTGAAAAAACTAAATTTTTCTTGTGAAGAAATTTCTAGATTACAAATGACAACCAATCGTATTGCTAATCTCACCTTTCCTATGTATTTCTGGCAAAGAATACATATCACTAACACTAATATATGATATTAGTATGGTTTGTGAATCTGCAAATGCTCAAAATTAATTGACAGGTAATTTTGGAAAGCAATTAATATGAAGACAAAGATTGCTTTGGTTGCTAGTCAATAGTCAATAAAAGCCACTCTCTTGCTTAACTCCTCTAGGAATTGAAAATACTAGCCATTGGGGTCTCCACCTGATACCCTGACTTTACAACCAATATCTGAATGACAGGTCTTACCAACCTGATCAGATCTCTTTGTTTCCCCTGAAGAAGCAAAAACGGGACACACTTTGCTAAGAATTAATGGAATAATAATTTAAAAAAAGATAATCATGTATTCTTACATAAAATTACTAATCTTCCTAGTTTCTTCATTTTTTCTTTAAATTTCACCAGCAGGTACTTTTTCTACCCTCTAACAACTGTTTCTAAACTTCCATTACTCCTCTTGAAGAGGGTTTAGGATCGAATCGCTATATCATGATGAGAGTGTACCAAAAAAAAGCATTTGGTTCATAGTATCTCAGAAGTGTTCATATTAGCAAAATTTTCCATCACAGGTAGGCATAGACTGAATTATTGAGTTATTTAAAATAGAAACCTAATACTTTCAAGTCTTTCAAATAATGAGACTCTTTTGTAAAGAAATTCTTTGGTGATGGTTTGTGCTATATATAGAAGGGTATATAAAAAGCTAGAGAAAAAATTAATGCAAATAAATTAGAGCAAAGTCTGCCCTCTGCTGCAGTTCAGTGGTTTCCACCCAGTCAGGTTTTTAGTTGAAATAGCTCAGCACTAACAAATCAATCTCAAGTCATTAAAAAAAATTTTTTTTGTAATACTGAAAAACAATATTAGTGCCTACATAATAGATTAAAGCAATTACACTATTATTATTTTAGGACACTGTAAATTTCTAGTACTGATGTATTTTTGTTACCAAATGGCATTTATAAAATAATAATGATGCTGAAATATATATGAATCATGTAAAGTATGTCATGCCAGGGAGCCAGCTAAGTTGGTCATTGATAATTTAAAATTCTTCCTTGTTCTGCTTAAATAAGGGCCGAAGCAGTTATATTTTCACAAAAACACAGAAGTTCTTATTTAGTAACTAATAAAAACCTAGTTTTTGTTTACCCTGAATTTTTGGCCAGTACCTCCTAAACCCATTCAGTATTAGTGCTTACCCTTGGCAACCTTTATTCTTTAAGCCTCACTTAAACCCTAGCCTTGAATAGCACTGACCAAAGCCATGGCATTCTTGTATTCTTCTCTCCTGGCCCAGGTTGGTGTCTGATTTAGAACTGATCAAGCCAGTATCAGAACTTGACTTTTACAAAAATGTATCTTCAACTGGAGGTTTATATTTCTAAAAATTCCCTCCACGAGCATCTCCTTTCTTCTAATAACAAGATGATATATATTTAAATAAAAGCTTCTTTTAAAAGTCTATCTTCTCGTCCCTCTTAGTCTTATAATGAAAACAATGTTTTTCATTTCTGATACCACTTTCCACTTATTCCCCAGATAATAGAATAGACAGTATTGACACAAATGTAAAATGTTGGCTTCATTCACTGCCAGATTCAGTAAATGAAGAAGATTTGAGGCTATAGGGGAGAAATCCTTAGAATTTAGAAAAGCTACCCAACTAAATTAATTAAAAATGTCATTTTTTAACTCAAGTTGGCTCCACTATAAATCTGTTCTTTAAAACAAAACATGTAATTGCCCTGCAAAGTAGATTAGAAATCCACACTTTTTCCTTGTGGGGGGGGGGGGGAAAGCAAAAAAATAAACACTTTTATCAACATCCTCTGATAAACATTCCAAAGAGTCATTTGCGTGAAAGTATTTACTGTACCTAAGATGTCACACAGCCGCCCCAGCTGCATGTTCTGCTTTGTGTTGAAGTCGTCAATATTTTGTCGCACAGGCTGGGAATATCCTAAAAGACAAACAGGGTGTCGAAACGCAGAAAGAGCAAGTCAGTATGGCAAAATGGCACGCTAGGATTTCCAAGTGTCACAGTCCACATTTCCAGGAAAGAATTTTCTCTGCAGCATCCTGCAGACACAGTCTAACTCCTGAGACTGAGATCCTTGCTTCTCAGGGGATTAAGCATTATTCTGGAAGATGTGCTAAGCAGCATATTCTGCAAGAGAAGGGTTCATATTTTTCAACACCAGCAAAATCACCGGGAATCAAGATCAGAAAAACATGAGGAAAATTTCTGATGTTTAACGTGAAGGTTCAAAACAACATTGAAGAAAATTATTGCTCAGGGTTTAAAACAAAAACAAAAACAAAACTATGTTGGCTCTTTTAACTTGTGCTTTCTGTGGAGCATTTTGAAGATGTGTCCCCAAAATCATTCTAAACTGACACACAGATTTCAGAGATACCCCTTGCTGTCAGGAATATGTGTTTAAGTAATTCTGAATACTTAAGAAATATACTTCTGCTCACCGGGTCAAAAGAAATTTGAACCTTTTAAAGGGCAATAAAGGGTAATGCAGTTACTTTGTCAGTACTAATAAAAGTCCTGTGGCTGGCCTTCATGTTCACTGGAAACAGAGCAGGAGAAAATTGCGTATGGATTACTGTTGTCCAAAAATCTTTCACAAAAGATGCAATGGCGGCAACACTTTGTGCTGGCATTTCAGGGGTTAAAAAAATAAGTGGCTCAAAACATGAACTTAAAAGGCGTGCATACTCACAGGCAGGTATAATTGCTTATATGAAATTCAGCAACTGTAGGTGCAACTTTTTTTTTTTTTTTAAGTAAAATTGCTTTTCACATTTTGAAGAGATGCTTCAATGCCTCCTTGTGGTTAGTGAGCCCAAACACATGTTTCAAGTGAGGCTGCTATAGATAAAGTGATTTTAAATATTGCATCTTTGAGATGTGACACAGATTTCCTTTTCGGCATAAGGAAAACTATAGCAATTCAGGCAACAGGGCTTCAGATCAAATGCACTCTGATAATTGGCTCTTTGCTTTGATGTCAGTGTTTAAACACCAGACAATGTCTGGAAATTAAATGAGTTTACAATTCATCTTAAAGTCTCCCGTTTGCTTTATGCAGATGAACTTAAGAACTAAAGAGGCAGAAGGACAAATTAGGTGACTTATTTTTGAAAAATTAGTAATTTCTGAAGTAGTTTCGGGAACTTCATTCCACATATGAAAGTTAATACAGACTGCTGCAAACAATGCTGTCTTGATGTGTGATCGTTTTAACTTATTGTAGGATTTTGCATATTGTATAATTCTGTTGATATTCAGATAACTGTTTAGGAAGATTATTGTGAGTAACTCCTATATCAAAACTATAAGAAGGCAGGAAAAATGCCTAAAGGATAAAGTATGAGTAAGAAAAGTGCCTGAGAGCATTCCATGAATGCATTTCCTTTCAGAAGTAAAGATAAAAGGCAGTGTGAGATGTCTCATTAAGATGATGTCCAATTTAAAATATAAAGGATGTCTGATCACTTTGTTGCCGCGCGTGCAGCATGTGAGTGAGTAAGTCTGTGTTGCAGCCAAGAGCTGGAGGTCAGTTTTCCAACAAATGACTTGGTACCTCTGTTACCATTGATCAGAATGCATAATAAAATGTCTATGAAAAATTATGATAGAACCGGTTACCAATACACCTGTTTCAAAGAACTGAAAGCAATCTCAGAACGTTGTTATAGAGGATCATATGAAGTAACAGATATGAAGACATTTTGTAAATGCTGTGTAAACATAAGGTATTTTGATGTTATGGGGGATAGACATACTTCCAAAGCCTATAACAACGGCAACAACAAATCCTGTGACAAGCAAGAGACCATTCTACATGGACAAGATACAATGTAATGACTGTTGCCATCCCCAGAGCAGAAGTTGGGAGTCAATTTTTTTTTAAGTCAGATTTATAATTACGTCTTTAAAAAAACTAAAAAAAAATTTTTTTTTTAATGTTTATTTTTGAAGGAGAGAAAGAGACAGAGTGTGAGTGGGGGAGGGGCAGAGAGAGACACACAGGATCTGAAGCAGGCCCCAGGCTCTGAGCTGTCAGCACAGAGCCCGACGTGGGGCTCGAACTCACAAACTGCGAGATCATGACCTGAGCTGAAGTTGGACGCTCAACTGACTGAGCCACCCAGGCACCCCGTTTTTAAAAAAAATTTTATGTTTATTTTTGAGAGAGAGAGAGCGGGAAAGGAGCAGAGAGAGAGCACAACACAGAATCTGAAGCAGGCTCCAGGCTCTGAGATGTTAGCACAGAGCCCAAAGTGGGGCTCAAACTTATGAACTGCCAAATCATGGCCTGAGCCAAAGTCAGATGCTCAACTGATTGAGCCACCCAGGCACCCCTATCCTTATGTCTTGTACACCCACAGAGTACATGTGTTGACCCCTGGGTGAAAAACCCTCATTGATGCTGATAGTGCATATATTAAATACAATAGTGACTTAACCAGTGGCTATCAGCAAGGATGCTGTGGCGTTGGGGAGCTCAGCAGACCTGCTTGGAGGTGATGAAACATGACACTTGAGAATATAATCTACGGAGACATGGTACTTCAAAGGTCACTGGGGGAGCCTTGAGACACCATCTACTTTAAGTGTCTTGCCTCTTGTCCAAGATCATATATACTTGCACATTACTATACAGTTTGGACAGGACATATTTAGGTCTTGCAGAAATGTGGTTGCATAAAAGAAGAAAGAAGGCAACACTCATCAGGTGTGAGCAGAGATCTCCAGAAGGGATAAAGTCTTTGCCTCTTCTCTCACTTTTATTTCTAATTGTTGCTGCAGGCAGAAAATGGCCCTCCAGAGATGTCCGTGTCCTCATCCCTGGAACCTGTGAATACATTAGGTTACATGGCAAAGGGGAAATCAAGTTGCAAATGGAATTAAGCTTGCTAATCAGCTGACCTTGAAATAAGGGGATTGCCCTGGATTATTTGGTTAGATCCAATGTAATCACAAAAATTCTTAAAAGTAGAAGAGGGAAACAGGAGAGGAGAGAGTCAGAGAAGGTGTGACCATAGAAGAAAGGCACAGAGAGATGCTTGTTGCTGGTGTTAAAGACGGAAGAAGGAGGCCAACGGCTCTCTTCATTCACTCCTTTGTGGGTAGCTTCTAGAAGCTGGAAAGGGGAAGGAAACAGATTCTCCCATAGAGCCTCTAGAATGGAACACATCCTACCAATACCTTGATTTAGCCCCTCTCGGACTTCTGAACAAAGAATTATTACTTTAAGGGAATACTTTTTTATTGTTTAAGCCACTAAGCTCGTGGGAACTTGTTAGAGAGTGACAGGAAACGAATACGTTGCCTCCCTTTCAACTTTTATAAAATGGGTTCTCTGATCTGGAGAATTTGGGGGAGATCAGAGAATGGTGAGTGGGACCTCTAGCCTTTTCTGGGTCCTCATCAGCGCAGGAGGCAACAGCACTGGCATAACGGGGAACTCTCTCTTCCTTATCACTTTAGAGAGGGACCCAGCCTCCTTCCTTATGACCATCCTCTTTGACAGAGTGTTCCATCATTTCTCAAAATGTTATGCCTCTGCTTCACTCCAGAGGAGGATACCCGAGAGACACCTCTTTGAAGTTACCCGACTACTTTTGGTCTATTGAGCCAAGGATGCTCATCAATGGTTCCTGGCCATTAGCCCTCCACCTTCACCCCTTCATTTGTCTCCTCTCCCTTCCCTATCCCCACTCCCGCACAAACTCCTATCAGATGATGCTAATGGCCTCTTTGCACCCAGGGAACTGGCTCTGCTGGAGTTGGCCTTTCTTCCACAGAAACCACAGAAACCCATGAGTGAGGCCGTGCTCAGTGACTGTGCCTCCTTGGGCCCGGTGTGTGCCTCTGACAGGCCTCTACTGTTACATTAGAGCACATACTCTTGAACAGCCTGCTTATCACCCTGTGGTTGACTCCTAGTTCCTTTTGTCTCCAAGTCATATTCCTTCCAGGGTCCCCGAGGCAGAGAAGGGGTTAGCAATGGACTTCTAGTTACCAAGTCGTCATTTATCTAATCACCCTGGCCTGAGATGGTAGTCAGCCGTGCCTCAATTTGATGGACTGGAGCAGAAGTTCTTAACATTTTCCCCATTTTGAAACACATGCTGTGTGATGTTCACATGCATCACACACTCCTACAGGCATATATCAGGTGACAACAGCAATAGCGATAACTCCATCCCTTTCTCTTCCATTCAAGAAAGCATACTTGGATGCGAGCTGAGCAAAAGTGACATTGTTACAGAGGTAGTCCTGAATTACTCCAATTCATAAAGAAAAGTTAACATCCAGTTTTGGTAGTCTAACTGTAAAAATTTCAGGGAACATGTGACATATGTCACAATCAATTATCCATTAGCAGACTGCAGTCATCCAGAGAAATGTGATCTAGACATTATGGTTATACCCAGGTTTTAATTACTTGTGCAAGTGTGAGAGCACAAGCTACTGAGATAAGAGATTAACGTACAGTGAGAGCCTAGCTGGTTATTTATGTATGTATGTAGTATATCCAGTGCCAGATTGATGAAAATAAAACTGAGCATTGTCTTGGGGGGACCGCTAAGGGGGATTAGGTAATTTTGTGATGGTGACATAGAAAACATAGGAGGTGCTTAAATATTTGTTGAGTGTCGAAAACATTCTCAAACTAACCTGGCCAGATGGATTCTGTGTGGTTCTGAAAGTCTCCTGTTTAAAAGAGTGAAGACTTTCTCTTGTTCGAACTTTTTATCAACGGCTTTATCAGTGGAGGGCCAGCATTGCATGCAGCTAAAGCCAATGATGTCCAAAGCCTGGTCTAGCGACCATGGAAGGTCTTGAGACCCTTTCAGTGGTTCTGGAAGGTCAAAACTATTTTCCAAATAATACTGAGATGATGGTTACCTTGTTCAGTCTTGTCCTCTCACAAAATACAAAAAAAGTATTGATACAATTTCAAATTCCACATTGTAACTCACATAAAAATTACCATTCACTGTTGAGTTTTGGTATAAAATCAAAGCAGAATATACACAATTATCTGAAAAGGCTATAAAACATATAAAATAGTCTTCCCTTTTCCAAATACTTATCTGCGTAGGGCCAGATTTTCTTCATATGCTTCAGTCAAAACAACATATTGCAACAGATGAATACAGAAATAGATATGAGAATCCAACTATGTTCTATTAAGAGATTTGCAAACTTGTTAACTAGCGCAACTCTTCTCATTGAGTTTTTTTGTTTGGGAAAATAAAGGCTTTGTTTAACAAAATTATGTTATTTAGGTTACATTGGTGATGGATTTCTTATTGTTACTTGAAAGTAAATTAAATATTTTTAAATATTCTCCGTCTTGGTTTCTAGTGTGGTATTGATGCATATAACCTATGTAACCAGTGCTTTTTAGGGCTCTCAATACTTGTTACGAGTGTAAGTTTGAGGGCTGCTGAGCAAACATTTTAATATTTTTTTCATGAGAATGAAGGCAATGGCAAAGAGTATAGTTTTATCCTAGTATATACAAGACTCTTTTCAGAGCATATCCTAATAGTACTCCATTTCACGAAAAGCTCATGAGCTAGTGTTACTGACTGACACTCAGTTCAATGCTGTTTCTGTACTTCACGGTACAACATCAGATAGCTCAAGGCCAACTGTGTGATTTAATATTACAGGGTCATGGGGCCAACTCTGGTCCAACCAATGAATGAGTGTTGATTTGGATTAGTTGGATGAATACAATGTGTTTTCATTTTAATTCAGGCTGTAAAGGAATTTTGAAAGTCGAAGTGTACTTTGTTCCTGATCTCAAACGCTGTGTGTATTTTGGCGAACTGCTATCTGGGAGATCTCGGCAGTACATCTGTGTCAAGTACCTAATGTAGCAATTCCATAGCTGAACTGTGGTTCCCATAACTACCTGCCAAAATATACATTGAAGACCATGAAGATTTGATTGAAAGTCCTAATTTCCTAGCCCTGAGGTGAAAGGAGCAGAGCCTATCATGTCTTTGAGGTGTCCACTCAAAAAAAAAAAAACACCTCAAGAAACTAGAAGGATGCCAGTGTGCTTGGAGGCATAGTAAAAATGTGATTTCAGCTATAATGCTCTTAGCTGTGGTCCTCTACCCTGCCCCTGTTCACAAAAGGAAGTGACCCCTAGTTCTTATCTTTTGATAGAAGGGAGTGGAGTTAGGGATCTACTGTCTCATGACAATTTGGGGTAGGGTCAGTTGTACACAAAAGTAAGTTCTATCTTTTAGGCTTCCATGACAGTGCAGATCAGCAGAAAGATGTTTTTTCACGAGACTCACAAAAACAGAATCCACAACTTTATGGAAGGGGAGTATCTCGGAGACCACGAATTGTGTTTGCTCCAAGGATACATTGCTGAAGTGATTCACAGAGAGGAAAAAACGAAGCTGAACTATATAGATTCCTTTTAGCCATTAAATCACTTGGCGATGAAATAAAAGATTACATAGAGAAAAGAGAAAAATCCCACCTCAATAATTCCCTATTTTTCTTTTAAAGGAGGGAGAGAAGTGAGAGAGGAAAATCATCACGGGGGGGTTTACTTGGCTGGAGGTGCCTCATACCTGCTCACGGCATCAGAGCTGCAGACGTGGCACATCTCATTTAATGTCAATAGATTTTAAAATGCCACTGAGTTTAAGTGTAGCACCAAATGATACACTGTAATAAAGGAGCACAGGGGTTAAATTAAAAGTGGAGGAAGTAACTCAGCCAAAGAAACTGGAAGCAGAATTAGTTTGTAGGTTTTATTTAGACCTCTGATTTTTCTAGAGGAATTAGGATTCTTTGTTGCAGTTCTTTCTCATTTGACAGATAGATTTTGCTTAAAATAGACCCTAGTATTCTATTCCTGCTATAAACCATAGTAGATTATTTTGTTATATTATTGTATTTCATTGTATTTCATTAATAAAAATGATAAAAATATCTAATATCCAATTAAGAGATTAGCCTATATACTATGGAAAGACTGAGGTGTTGTGTTTTTTTTTTTTTTTTTTTTTTTTTATCATCTTAGGAAATTACAAAGCTGATCATTTTCTCCGGACAGTTAACCAACAGCATCCCACCTCTCCTGTCTGTTAAAAATAGCTAAAACTTTTTGTTACATCTAGGAATACTACTCAAAGTATAGAACAGTCGATTAAGTTTTATTATTTATGTATTTATTTAAGATTATTTATTTATTTATTTATTTATTTATTAGAGAGAGTGAATGCGAGAGGGAGAGGGACAGAGTGGCAGGGAGAGACAGAATCTTGAGCAGGCTCCATGCCCAACTCAGGGCTTCATGTCACCACCACGAGATCATGATCTGAACCGAAATCAAGAGTCGGATGCTTAACCGACTGAGCCACCCAGGTGCCCCTATTTATTTACTTATTTTTAAAGATTTTATTTTTAAGTAATCTCTACACCCAATGTGGGCCTCGAACTCATGAGTCCGAGATCAAGAGTTGCATATTCTTCCAACTGAGACTGCTAAGCACCCCTCAATCAAATTTCTTAGCTCCTCCTTTCAAAGGGGTTACTCTGCAATATGTAATTATCTTAATGTTCATATTATCAAGCCAGACTTGAAAATACTTGATAAATATTTTGTGGTCAAAAACATTACTGAAAGGCCGGCCTTCATGTGATCACTGGTTTGGAGAATGCAATTATTCTTGTGGGTGCAAAACTGCATAAACAACCAAATGCTTATAACTGCAATGTACTGTACAGTGATCAGCTACTAATATTTAATTTTGAGGGTTCAAACAAGTTAGTGCAACCCCAAGTGGCTAGCAACACGGTGTAATTATTTCTAGGGCTAACACTACACCAGAATTGATTGCAAATTTCCTATGGAAAGAGCAAAAGGGGACAAGGCTGTAACTTGTGTTAAATGCCTACCTGAATCTTATATGCCTACCAACTGATTTTGACTAGTGATTCCCTCCCACCTCTGAAAACAAAATTACTACATTGAATAGATTTGGTAGAGGGGCATGTGTTTAGAGAAAAATGGTCTTCACTTTTATTTACTTTTGTTTTCATGAACTGTATAGGTAAGTCCTTGGAGCAGGAGACAAAGTGGCCATGTTGCAACTAGCTAAAATCTTCCAAGTATTCACAGGGAAAGTGGGGTTCACAAAAAGGTACACCATAATCATTCTAAACCTTCTAAAGAAAGGTTTGAGAATTACATCTGTGGAATAAGTTCAAAGTGACAGGTTAACGTTATTTAAACTTAATTTAATAGCCACAGGTCATTTTATAAAACCTAAAGCATTAAATGTAGAAACAAATACTATTTGATCAGAGCCCAAGTATTCTTCTCATGTGAAAGTGTGTGATTGGGCTTTTTAAACGCTTAGTTGAAAAAAAAATATGTGATTGTTCTTATCTCTCAGAAGGTGCATGATTAGCATTTTTTTTTAAATGGGTTATTGGGGCGCCTGGATGGCTCAGCCGGTTAAGCATCAGACTCTTGATTTCGGCTCAGGTCATGGTCTCATGGTTCGTGGACTCAGGCCCCACACTGGGCTCTATGCTGACAGCATGGAGCCTGTTTGGGTTTCTCTCTCCCTCTCTCTCTGCCCCTCCCCTGCTTGCACTCTGTCTTTCAAAAATAAATAAATAAACATTATTCTATTTTTCGACATTTTATTTATTTTTGATAGACAGAGAGAGAGAAAGCATGTATGGGGAGGGGCAGAGAGAGAGGGAGACACAGAATCTGAAGCAGGCTCCAGGCTCTGAGCTGCCAGCACAGAGTCTGAGGCAGGGCTTGAACTCACCAACTGCAAGATCATGCCCTGAGCTGAAAGCTGGATGCTTAATTGGCTCAGCCACCAAGGAGCCCCAATAAATAAACTTTTTTTTTTTAATTTTTTTTTTTTAACTTTTATTTGTTTTTGAGGCAGAGAGAGACAGAGCATGAACGGGGGAGGGGCAGAGAGAGAGGGAGACACAGAATCGGAAACAGGCTCCAGGCTCTGAGCCATCAGCCCAGAGCCCGACGCCGGGCTCGAACTCACGGACTGCAAGATCGTGACCTGAGCTGAAGTCGGACGCTTAACCGACTGAGCCACCCAGGCGCCCCATAAATAAACTTTAAAATGGGTTATTCTGTTTGGTGCTTCAGCTCAGGTCATGATCTCGTGGCTCATGAGTTCAAGCCCCATATTGGGCTCTGTGCTGACAGCTCATGGAGTCTGCTTCGGATTCTGTGTCTCCCTCTCTCTCTGTCCCCTCCCACCCCTTCCATGCTCTGTCTCCGTCTCTCTCTCTCTCAAAAATAAATAAAAACATTCAAAAAAAAGTTTTAAAAAATGGGTTATGTTGTTAACAAACAAAAATTACTATAATAGGAAAGACTTTCAGATTTATTATGTGTTTATTTAAACTGAGAATATGTCTTCTAGAAGAAAACTAGTTTTTTATTTTATTTTTTTTACATTTATTTATTTTTGAGAGAGAAAGAGACAGAGCGTGAGCAGGGGAGGGGCAGAGAGAGAGGGAGACACAGAATCTGAAGCAGCTCTAGGCTCTGAGCTGTCAGCACAGAGCCTGACACGGGGCTCGAACCCACAAATTGGGAGATCATGACCTGAGCTGAAGTCACTGTAGATTCAGGCACCCTGAAAGCTAGTTTTAATATCATATCTAAAATAATGCAATTCAAGTTTTTGACTAGGTTATTTTCTACCTAATCTATATGCAGCAAACCCTTTTGGAGTTTTAAAATGTTTTCATTTAAAATTATTTTTTATTACCCAGTTTAGATTATTGCTCATTATTTTCAAATTTTTACCTCTTTGGATGAAGGCTCTTTTCTATCAGACTTCTCTGCAGGGCTGATTGCATCGGGGTTTTGAAGGGTCAGAGGTGGAGGGAAGGAGTTTGTGGAAATCGTGACTGTAATACCTTCATGCTATCAACATTGCAAAGTAGGCGGCTTGTTCTATTTCTCGGGGTTTTTTAAAGTGTATTTATTTATTTCGAGAGAGAGAGAGAGGGAGAGCACATGTGTGCGAGCTGGGGAGGGCACAGAGAGAAGGAGACAGAGAATCCTAAGCAGGCTGTGTGCCGTCAGCACAGAGCCCCATGTGGGGCTTGGTCCCACAAACCATGAGATCATGACCTGAACAGAAAGCAGGAATCACATGCTCAACCAACTGAGCCATCCATATGCCCTTATTTCTGGTTTTGAATAAAACAGAAAACACAACAAAATTTCCCACGTAATATCAGGTCAGGTCCACAATTGCAGAAGCGAAAGGCTCTTGCACCTTATTCCAAGGACTCAAGTCTGTTAATTGTGTCTGCAATTAGCCTCTCTGGTTGTAATCGGTTACAAGTGCAATTTCTGAGTGTGGACTAATTTTGTGTGCAAAACTAGTCCCACCAAAACAAAAGCCCAAGTTGGAATGAAATTCAGATCTGTTTTACCTCACTTACATCCTGAGGAGGAACTAATTTCTTCTGCGAGCCATAAAAAGACCCAAACTAAAAGACTGTGCAACTGAAGTACCTTCTTAACTTTTCTGGGAGTACTTAGATGTAAGTACTCTAGATTCTAGGAAAGTTTGCATTACTTTATTACTACTAATATTTCACTAAGTTAAAAGATAATTATATTTATATAATAATTAAAATTTTTTTTGCTTTTTGTATTACTGTTAGAATGTGTTAAATGCTCTATACTGTACATAGGTACACAAACACATATACTCACACAGGAGCACAAATAAATTACAACCTAGAATTCTACTACAATAGATTACTTAATGCATCGCTCTACTTAAAAGGCCTTAACAAAGAGCCAGTAGTATATAAGATGCAGATGTGATGAGTTTTGCTGTTTGTCAAAACTCCCAAGTCCGCTTAGGACATTTGGCCTCACCCAGGAAATTTTTAACACACCAGGTAGGTTAAAAAGCAAAACAAAACAAAAATAAGGAGGCAGACCACCCCACACCTTTTGACAGCAGCTCATGTTTTAAAGGAACTTCCCGTGCAGATTTCTGAGATTCCCAATGTCATTTTGGCATACCTATTTTACCACTGTGTTGCAGACAACAGCTTTTAAGTTCCCCAATTCATAAATGTAATTAAATAATTACATTAGTGCTAATTAACATGAAACTGCAGATTATTTAAGCGCAAAAAACACTATTCAACTTCTTAATTATTCTTGTTCACACAGCATTTCCTTTTGCTCAGGCGCCCTAGGTGCAAATAAAGCATCCCATCTGCTCGTAATTAGAACTAAATAATTTCAGAGAATGTAGCTTATCATTTTGACTGCACATTTGATTAAAAACAGTGTACAAGCAATATCCTGGCTTATTGGCGTAACAGCAACAACACACGCAAGCCTGTGTTCTTCTATCATTAAAGAAGATCGAAAACATTATCTGTTATTTCAGGGGGAAAAAATACAACTTTTTAGTTCATTTCATACAGATGAAAGCGAATTACAGCAAATCACCTCTCCACTGAATAGCAGCCCCCACATAATGACTTTATTTGCTTAATCCCCAAATTAAACGCCGTTTCGAGCGAGGGCCCTGTGTTATTACTCTCATCATGTCGAGAACATTTTCCTGCCGAGACCAATTTGAATAAAACAAGGGGCCTTCCTTGAACTCAATCAAGGAGCCATAATGTGGTGGGTAATAGAGGTTGCTGATAGATTTGCAGGCAAAAGTGTTATACCTAATGATGGGATATGGATAATAGTCCTCCTGGAGGTCCTGATGCGATTCCAGTTGGCTGCCAGATGCTAAAAATCAAGAAGAGCATTGATCAGTGACAGGAAGCTGTAGTGGATTCATCTAGTCAAACTTCAGCTGTTTTTCCACTGTACAGTTAAGCCAGGCATAAATTATATTAATTGATTTAATTACATACTTAAAACATCTTCCCCAATTAATTTAATTAGGTGGCTACATGATGCTACTGGCAGGGGAAGATTAGAGGCAGCTCACTTAATTAACAGAATATGAATGAAAAAAAGAGAAAGCAAACATAAATGAAATTGTGAGCACTAATTAAAAGGCTGTCTGCAAACTTAAATACTTTCTGACAAAGTGGTGACAGCAATGTAGACAAGAGAGGATTTTTTTTTTTCCTAGCAAATTAAAGTGCCAGAAGGTATATATAGGGAGAAAAGGTAGTACAGTTAAAACATTGATTTTCTGACAGAACTACCATGGTCAAAGTGAAGGGACTTTTCTTCTATAGAAAAAAATGCAATAGATTTTACAGGTGCAAAAGCCAGATTCCTGGTTAGGGCTAAAATATGATGTACAAACACACGTAGGGTTTGTGCAGCATTCACGGGGAGGAGCGGAAGGCGAGAGAGAGGCTGAGGGGGAGGGTAGTTGGAGAGAGAAAGGGAAGATGAAGAGACAACTTACTGCAATCGCTCAAGCAAGAAATGTTTAGAAAAAGAGGTCTGCCTTAACAGCTGGCAGCCTTGTGTACCTTGGCTCGAATACGGAAATTCTCCAGGTGTCTTTCACGTGATTCCTGCAGGATCTTCTTCACTCGGGTCTTATGGCAATGTAAGAGCCACGCGATGGCAATCACACCTGAAGCCCACTTCTGCTGGCGATAAATGAAGAAAATTTGTCTCGCTTTGAAGCATTTCCATGTGGCTTGGATCTTGATGGCAGCCTCTGATTTTCCATCTTGGCCCTTGTACCTTTGGCCCGGAAGATTTAACATCATTTGGATGTGAACTGGGTTCTCTACCAGTGAGAGAAAGTCATATCTGGTAAGTTTATTCTTCAGCTCAAACTCTGGAAGGAAGGCTACCAAATTGTTTCCTTTTATTTTAACTTCTGGTATTGCATAGTCCCTGAGAAACTTCTCGATGTGTTCCAAGAGAGAAAAAATACTTCCCCAGGATAAATTAAAATGTTCCTTGAATGCTGAGAAGTCCGGGGCTGTCCTGTCTATGACACCATTAGAAATAGAGAAGTCATACTCCCATGGTGATTGCACAGCTCTAGAAGGTATTGTGACTTTCATGGCCTGTAGAAGGAAAGCGTCACCAGAGATGAAATATAATTGTGACCTTTTCAAATGAGTTGTCAAGACACACACTGTCACATCATCATTCATTACTCAATGCTAGGAAGAGATGGATCCTAGTTTTGACTTACAAACATGTCATAATAGGAAAGTCTGGCCAGGATTTTTCATGAAACTCATCAACAGAAGAATATCTTAGAGGTTACTCAAAGCTATTAAATTTTTTGGGACACCTGGGTGGCTCAGTCGGTTAAGCATCTGACTTTGGCTCAGGTCATGATCTCGCGGTTTGTGAGTTTGAGCCCCGCGTCGGGCTCTGTGCTGACAGCTCAGAGCCTGGAGCCTGCTTCAGATTCTGTGTCTTCCTCTCTCTCTGCCCCTCCCCTACTCATTCTCTCTCTCTCTCTCTCTCTCTCTCTGTCTCTCAAAAAAATAAACATTAACTTTTTTTTAAAGCTATTAAGTTTTTTATACAAGTGTTACAAAATTGTTTAAGGAAACCGATCATATAAAAGTTATGCATTTAGTTTACTTTGATATGGTCAGCCAACCCATAGTCTCTGCGATTTACATTTTGTACACATTCATGAGTGGAATCATATTCCTGCTTTCTTGTTCGTCTGTTATCCACCAGTCCTGAAAAGGAGGGTGGAATCTTTCTTTGCAGTCTTGACTATAACTTCAAATGTGTGCATCAAGCTGTCCCACCTCTTCTGACTTTCTAATGGGTCGTCACTTTCCAACATTTACAGTTCTTTTGCCACCTTCTGTTAGGATCCAGGAGGGTTTTTTGTTTTGTTTTGTTTTGTTTTTACAAGGAGTGTTATGCTGTGTGTGTTCACCCTTGCCACTCTCTAGGTTTCTCTTGACATTTGTTCTTTTCTACTTAAATCTCGTATCTTCTTAGGGACATACCTGGAGTTGTCCCCAGGTAGAGAGAATCTGAAATCTCATAACAAAACTAAGGAAGACTTTGGTTTTTCATTTTGCTCCCATCTGTACTGATTGAAATTTTAAGTCATGTAAACATACTACATTTACTTCTGAATGTCAAGAGGGTTCTCTAAGAATGGGGTCATGGACAGTTTTTTTCCTTATACTTTTCTGCATGAAAAAACTGAATAGATGGGATTAAAAATAAAATCCGAAGAGGTTTGGGTGACAACAGTGACATATGTCACACGTATCCCTCAAAAAAATAAAGAAAAGGAAATTTTGGTTGTGTCTGTGTCCAGTGTGAAATCACTATATTTCATCAGTGAAACCTATTGCATTAGAAAAACAGACACTGCCCTATGGTCTAAATGTTCCTAATGGTCTGGGAGGGGGAAGGGTGGGCATAGATATTTCAGGCTCTGCCTTCTCCTCTGTAAGCCAGGTATCAACTTACTGTGCTGATTGCTTCTTGCTTAGGGATTTAAGGAACAGATTGTCTTCAATATGTCACCATTTACCAATCTTTACCAAATTGTAGGATTATATTGTTCTCTGCATGTTGAAGAGTTTTTAGAGAACTCAAAGAAAAAAAAAAAAAGACCCGAGTAATTAATCAATAACCATTATGTCACAGCACTGTGTTGAGTATAACTGTTAGATTGTTCACGCTTTGTCTCTACTAAACAAATGTTAATTGGTATCAATTAACAAAGTCAAGGCAGAAAGCTATCTAAAAGAAGCCAAGAGATCATTTATAGTAGTAGCACAATAAACAAACACAATTTTTTTTTAAATAAAAGAAACACTTCAAATTCTTTTTCTTTTCTCAGGCAGTGGAATAATTAGACTGCCACCTCAGGTAAAAATGCTGAAAAGCAAGTGTTAAGTCCAAGAGGAGGGATTTCCTTGAACTTTAGAGGCAGACTTTAAATTTTTTTTTAAGTTTATTTATTTATTTTGAGAGAGACAGAGACAGCACTAGTGGGGGAGGGGTAGAGAAAGTGGAAGACAGAATCCCAAGCAGGCTCTGCGATGTCAGCCGAGAGCCCTACACGGGGCTCGAACCCACAAAACCACGAGATCACGACCTGAGCCGAGACCTGAGCCAAAAGCAAGAGTAGGACGCTTAACCGACTGAGCCACCCAGGCGCCCCTAGAGGCAGACTTTAAATGTCAGTGAACTTTTTGCACACTTTTAACTTAAGAGTTGTGACAGGCATAGGAATGATGGAAAAAGTCTTCTAGCCAAGACCCTAGCCCTTTCTGATCTTCTCAAGGCATCAAGAGAGAATGTAAACTGTTTGGTGGATAGAAACGAATTCTTGGATGGGCAAGAGAGAGTTGGAGAAGTAATGCCTTGTGTAGCAGACATCAGCGCTGGCAGGAGAAGTCATGGCAAGTGGCACAGGTTCCAACAGAAATGGCCTGTGGGTACGTTTCTGCCTTCCTTCAAGAATGGGTTCTAATGGTGGGAAGGTTAGAGTCAAGAGAAGAATGGCCATGCTTCATCAGTGACAAACAGACACGGACAGTCATCACAGATGGACGTGTCTGCAGCTGGCTGGTCCTGCCAGTCACTTTTGATCCTTTAACGAGACCCTGAGGCTTCTAGAGGAAATGCAGCTATGGACGGGACAATTGCTCAAGAAGCTGGTTTCCTGGGAAATATTAAACCCTTTTTGAAATTCCTTGTCTTTACAGAGACTCATGTGGAATTGGGACCATCGATGAAAATGGAGCAACCTTGGGAGAAGATTCTGAAAGAAGAGGACTCCAGTCTCTCTCAGGCAGTGCCTTCAAATGGTGTAGGTGTGGGGCATGTATGTATGTCAGGAAATGAGTTTCAGACTTTTTGAAAGAATAGCCCTGGTTTGGGAATGGGGTTACAGAATTGAACAGTGGCTGTTTGAGAACAAAGGGATTATACCTCCCTACCTTCTTGGATGATATTCCAGTAAAGACCTGTTCTCCAAGGAAACACACTCTTGGACATCAAATAGACCACTCAGGCACGGGGAAGCTATGGGTTTGGAGTCAGCTAAAGCATAACTGTAGTACATCTGTCACAGAGAATGCCACACTTGGGAGCACTTCACACTTAGAGCTGGAAAAGACATGTCTCTCAAGAGGAAGGCTTCCCAAATTAAAGCAGTGCATCAGCATTGTGGGATCCATTGAGCAGGTAAAGACAAAGCTGCTTCACAGCCTGCTAGGAATAAGAGCCCTGATTAAAGGTCAGGCCAGCCTTCAGATTCCCGTTTCTTCTGCTATTTTTCCTTTACTATTTATCTCCATGAACTTGTCTGCAATTATCTGTCACCGACCTTCTTTCTCTCCGCCTACCTTCCTTCTTTCTATTCCTTCCTTCTTTTCTTTCCTTCCTCCCACTCTCCCTCCCTTTCTCCCTCCCTTTCTCCCTTTCTCCCTTTCTCCTTTTTTTTTTTTTTGTTCTTTTTGTTTTTAAGATATGCTGTACTCCCAACATGATGTTGCTGAATATCAGTGTTGTTTTCCTTCTAGTGGAGATGGCTCTCTGTTATGCCATCCACATGCTCTCCTGGTCCTTCCTAAGCTCCTGGCCACACCTTCACCAGGGCCCAAACCTGTGGCATTGTTTAGCATCCTGCTCTAACTAACTAAATCGACTAGCTGGGAAATGCTCTTCATCATCTGCAAAGTGTTACTACTAATGAGGTAATTTTGAGAGTTTCTGGAGCAGTAATTTAGGCAGAACTCTGAATTTAAAACAAACGAACAAACAAAGCCCAGGAAGGCAAGATGATGATTACATATGCAGGTAAGCTATAAGTGGGAAGCAAAAAAGATAGGCCCAGTATTACCTCCTAAATTTTAGAAATAACTGGCACAATGAGAAACTCTAGGAAAAAAAGGCATGTACTTCTAAGATGAATGTCTTTATGAAAAATGTTCTTTTCACACATGTGGACAGCATGTGGATGCAGGATTAAACCATATCTGAGGATCCCTAAGTTAGATATAACCAAGATCTCCTGGTGGTAAATGGTCAAGTATATGGGATAATCCAACATGGATATCATCTTTAGGGAAGGATTTGCCTAGAAGGACAGACTAAAATTGCTTTTGAATCCATAAACTGATGTTCAGTTTCTCCAAAACTCAAACATATCCATGATTAATTAGCTTTGGCAGCGCTGTTGTGTGAAAAAGAATAAATTCTTCCTGCCATTAGGGCTCTATTTGAGTGCTTACATTCAGAGTATGAGTGAAGTGACTCTCAGAGATGGAACTTTCATTCTTTCCTGAAAACCAGGGAGGCCAATGGTCTGGCCTATTCTTTAATAATTGTTAACAGTCTGAAATGTGTTAAGCTTTGTATAAAACAGATATCAGTACCTCAGACTGTCAGCACTATTTGAAAGATATAAATAATATTCAGAGAGAGTAGCTGACCTAATCAGGATTTAGGGATTCAGCATAATTACAGTCCTGAATTTTAGAGCATGAAGGCCTTGCTTTTTTTTGTTTGTTTGTTTGTTTGTTTGTTTGTTTGTTTGTTTTACTCAATAGGCTATTATGGGCTCGGAGAAACGAGCCTTGGCCCTACAGTCTGACTCACCTAGGTTCGAGTCCAAGCTCTGCCGCTGTCTGCTACACATTCCTGGGCAAGTTACCATCTGCTATGGATTGAATGTTTGTCTCCATAACATTTGTATGTTGAAGCCCAGTTCTTGGTGTGATGGTGTTTGGAGGTGGGGCCTCTAAGAAATAATTAGGTCATGAAGGTGGAGGCTTCATGATGAGATTAATGCCCTTATAAGAAGAGAGACAAGACAGATGATTTCTCTGTCATGTGAAAATATAGGAAGAAGGTGGCTGTTTGCAGAGCAGGAAGAGGGCCCTCAACACAACCTAACCACACTGGCACCCTAATCTTGCACTTCCAGCCTCCAGAACTTGGAGAAATAAATGTTTGTTGTGTAAGCCTCCCACCTTATGTCATTTTGTTACGGTGGTCCAAGCTACGACAACATCCTCTCTGAATTTAAATGTTTCTCGTCTCTAAAAATGATAGATCCCTGCAGAGTTGCTGTGAAGATCATAATATGTGTAAAGAGCCTTTCACAGTGTCTTACCTCCAGTCATGTTTAGGTTATTAGTGTGGATGAGGAAACAGGCTCAGAGAGGTTAGGTGATTTGCCCAAGATCACATAACTAGTCACCTTTCCCTTCCCCCATACCATCCATGCCCAAAGCCCTAACTGTCCAGAACGTCCTGTAAGACCCCTTACCAAGCTGTGCTCTCCTTGTTCAACCTTCCTTTTACTACCTCCTTCATCAGAGCTGACCTGGTCTGGACCTGCTATTTCTTTCTTATTTGGAAAGTGGCCTGTTCAACTAACCCCTATGAATATGCTAATGAACTATGGCATGGAAGAAAAGTGCGGGATTTGAAGTGAGAAGACATAGGATCTAGGCTGTTACCACGTTACTACACAGCCTTGGGAAGTCACCTCTCCTGTGGGCTGTTTCCATTAGGGGATCATTCAAGGTGCTTCTGATTTTGATACCCTAAGTGTCTCTGACTTAAAGTGATTTTGACACCCTAGGTCTCTCTGACCTATTAATTGGTATGTGTTGTTTAATAAACTCCTGGAGTTAGCAGAGCCAGCAAATTGAAGATATATCTTCAATTGAGTCATTTCATGTACTATAAGAAAGACCGAGGGATTTTTTCGCCTCTATTTTTTAAATAGGAAGCTCTTTCTAGAAATTTACAAACCAGTAGAGGAAGAGCTGTTTACACCAACTATACGTAGAGGTGGTCACGGGGAGAGAACCCCAAAGAGTGATATTCCAGTATTTCAGGGTCTGCAAATCCCCCAAAACAGTTCTCAGTTCGTAAGACCTAGAAACTGCATTTAAGCTATAACTGTCAATTAAAAATGAGAGTCAGAGTCCCTAAGCTTTATAAAGAGGATAAAAGGCAAAAACAGAGAATTCACTGAGCAGAGACATACAAAGGGAGAGAATTGTGTGTAAAGGCTGCTCGGATGAGTGGCAATTTTCTAGGGCTAATTTCTGCAATCGCTTTGAAAGATATATTTATTCAAACGAGACTTCCTGAACTCTGAAACACTTTCTGAGGAGAAAAAAATGTTCCTGTGGAACAAAAACACTCAATGGATCAAATTCTGGTTGAAGATCAAACAGAACAAAATCAGGAAGACTTTTTTAAAATAGACGGTGTATATGTCAAATGTGAACTTTCCTTTTCTAGAGACCCATCTCATTTTACTGCTGCATTGATTTCATTTTTTCTGCTACCTTTCTAATATTTTCTGAGAGCATGTGACATAGATAAGGACCACTGAGGACAATTATGACTGATGTTTGGAACCTGCCAGGGATATGTACAGGGAACCTGGCAGAAGGGGAATGGAAAGAAGCCTGTGTTCCTATATTCCTGAGAAAAGAACCATCATCATCTTCTCTATGGGTAAAGGAATAAGAGTGAGCCTCCCAAAGGACCTGTGTTATCACCAAAGTAAAGCTTGACATTATAGTTTTCTTGGGAAAAATGTGTACATAGCAAGTCTGGTGATCCCAGATGGCTAAAAGATACTTGCAAAATTCTTATAACACCCCACCTTTTCACATTTGCTAAACCTACATATGTATTCCACTTTATTTTCATTCATAGCACTCATCACTGCCTGACCTTATATTAAATATCTGCCTTCCTCACCAGAATATAAGTCCCAAGAGGGCAAAGACTTGGTTTGTTTTGTTCACTGCTGTATCCCCAGTGCCTAGTACACTTCCTGGCACATGGTAAAAGGTGAACAAAGATTAGTGGAAGGAAGGAAGGAAGGAAGGAAGGAAGGAAGGAAGGAAGGAAGGAAGGAAGGAAAGAAGGAAAGAAGGAAGGAAAGAAGGAAGGAAGGAAGGAAGGAATAGTACAATTTAAATTCATAGCCACTTGGGCTGGATTTACAGCACAAAACTGTTCTGTGATCACACAAGTTATTTGCAAACTCACAGCTTGAGTTTTGAAACACCAGCAGACCACTTGGATCTGAAAATGTCCATACCCTTGACCAAGAAATGGTCAAGTAGCTTATGGGTTGCCTGGGTGGCTTAGCTGGTTAAGTGTTCAACTCTTGATTTTGGCTCAGGTCATGATGTCAGGGCCATGAGATTGAGCCCCATGTTGGGCTCTATGCTATGCGTGGAGTCTGCTTAAGATTCTGTCTCTCCCTCTCCCTCTACCCTTCCCACTCACGTGCTCTCGCTTCCTCTTTCTCTAAAAAAAAGTAGCTTAAATAGTACAAAGATTTATGTACAAATATGAAAAATGTTCATGGCAGTTTGATTTATAACAGGAAATTTTTAAATTGCTTATTAATAACTAAAATAATTATTATAATTAAAATAATTATTATAATTAATTATATTAATGATTATTATAATATAAAATATAAAATACATATATAAAATAATATATATTTTATATAATAATATATAAATAAAATATAAAATAATTATAATGATTATAATATAATTATTATATTATATTATATTATTATAATAATATAAATAATAACATTTATAATTTAATATCTAACAATTGGATAATAGCTAAGAAAATTATGGTATATCTTTAAGACAGAATATTATGTAGCCATTAAAAACATTTTATAAAGACTTTTAAGTCATATGTATAAAAGCTTATGATAAATTGTTGGGAGAAAAGAGATAGATCACAGTTGAATATACTGTATGATACCAATAGTGGGCCAAGCCAAAAATTTAAATAATGCCAAAGGGTTATGGTATTACAGGAAATTTTTTTTTTTTGGGTACTTTGGCATTTTTTCCCTCCTTTCTGAACTTCCCAAATTTTCTGTGAATGATCAGATCACACTCTCATGAGTGAAAAAGAAAAGTAAAAAAATTAAGATTATTTTGTGGCTTACTGATAACCTAACATTTTTTTCTGGTTCATATAAGTAAAATTGCTAGTCACATGCAATAGCAATGTACATTTAGGTGATGTCATGAAGAGAGGTAAAGACAACTTGTCATTTACTTCTTGCAAGAAAAAAATTGTTTTGCACATAAAGCTGTATAATTTTAATTCACTTTGAAAGTTTCATGCCAAAAATGCATTAAGTGAGGGTGGCAGTTTCTAATGAATCAGACAAAATGGAAATTGTTTTAAAAGATGCCACAGTTTTTGTTTCTGTTTTTGTAATCTTCTTCCTTTCCTTCCTTTAAGAATGTAAATTAAATGAGGTTTCAGGAGGGAAAGTGAATCTAAAAGAGGAAAGAACAGTTCTAGACTTCTTTCTGAATCTCATCTTGTATCTCCAGGCTACAGGGCTCTCTAATTCTTGCCAAAGTATGACCTGCCCTCTCTTTAACCCTTTAGGGCAAGACAAGGAAGGAGACAGGTTTGTGCTGGGCACAAAACCCACCAGGGAGGCACGGCGCACTCTTCAAGAAGTAGGCTTATTTGGGGGAGCCTGGGTGGCTCAGTCAGTTAAGCATCCAACTTCCGCTCAGGACATGATCTCACAGTCGGTAAGTTCAGGCCCTGTGTCGGCTTCTGTGCTGACAGCTCAGAGCCTGGGTCCTGCTTCAGATTCTGTGTGTGTGTGTCTCTCTCTCTACTGCCCCTCCCCTGCTCATGCTCTGTCTCTCTCTCTCTCTCTCTCTCTCAAAAACTAAATTAAAAAACATAAAAAAATTTAAATAAAAAAAAGAAGTAGACGTATTTGGAAAAATGTCTATTCATGTCCTCTGCCAGTTTTTAATTGGATTATTTGTGTTTTTGGGGGTGTTGAGTTGTATAAGTTCTTTATATGTTTTGCATATTAACCCCTTATTGGATATATCATTTGCAAATATTTTATCCCATTCAATAGGTTGCCTTTTTTGTTTTGTTGATGGTTTCCTTTGCTGTGCAGAAGCTTTTTATTTTGTTGTAGTCACAATAGTTTAATTTTGTTTTTGTTCCCCTTGCCAGAGGAGACCTATATCTAGAAAAATGTTTCCACAGCTAGTGTCAAATAAATTACTACCTAGGTTTTCTTCTAGAAGACATCCAGATAGCCAGCAGACATATGAAAAGATGCTCAGCATCACTAATTATCAGGGAAATGCAAATCAAAACCACAATGAGATATCACCTCACACCTGTCAGAATGACTAAAATTAAAAAAAAAAAAACCATAAGAAATAACAGTGTTGGCAAGGATGTGGAGAAAAAGGAACCCTCTTGCACTGTTGGTGGGAATGCAAATTGGTAGAGCCACTGTGGAAAACGGTATGGAATTTCCTCAAAAATAATAAAAATAGAATTACCATATGATACTGTGTATTCACCCAAAGAAATGAATGGAATATTCATACACACAATGGAATATTCATATTCACACACAATGGAATATTACTTAACCATAAGAAAGAATCTTGCCATTTGCAATGATGTGTACAGATCTAGAGGGTGTAATGTCAAACAGAGAAAGACAAATACCATATAATTTCACTCATATATGCAATTTAAGAAACAAATGAACCAACGAAGAAAAGAGACAAAAAAACCCCACCAGACTCTTAAATATAGAGAACTGATGGTTATTAGAGGGGAGGTGTGTGGGGGGATGGGTGAAATAGATGAAGGGGATTAAAAGTACCCATGTGATGAGCACTGGGTAATGGATACACTGGTTGAATCACTATATTGTATGCCTGAAACTAACTTAACACTGTATGTTAATTATACTTCAATAAAAATAAAAAAAGAAGTAGGCTTATTTCTTTTAGTAGATAGGGCACATTAAACCTAAAGCTGCTCCTAGATACCCCCCCCCCCCCCCCGCTGGTTTTCAGAGTATATATTTTTAAACTTGAAACACTTTGTTCAGAAACCATATAATCTGATGCTAAACAGGTACACACTTAACACAGCTGCTGTGGTGTGCGAGGCCTGGAGCCCCACCTATTGGGCACTTCGGCCTCTCTCCTTTTCCTGGGGGTCTTGGATTGAGTGTTATGGGGATATGGAAGTTCTGTAGAAAATGAATCTGGTCTAATCCCTTCCTTATACAGATAGGGGAAATGAGACTAGATGGGGTGGTGTCACTGTAACACATGTTGCCTGATTAAAATAGTTCAGCTGACTCACCTGTAAAATAATCACAATTTTTTAACATAAGGATCAAGGGCATATGTTGGAGAGATACTAAAGAGAGTAATAATGTAACAACAGGACCCCAAAATTGACATTAAAAGGTTATCCCCCAAACCTATTCTTTCTATATCAAAGGTGATTTTACAGCAGAGGTATGACTTATGAAATAGGATTTTCCTTTCCTTTTTCTTCTTTAATTTGGAAAAAGTTTTGAAAATACAGAAAAGTACAGAGAATAAAATAAAAAACTACCATGGGCAGTTGTTAATCTTTTGTCTTCTTTGCTTTGTGTATAACATATACTGTTATCTATCTATCCATGGCTCATAAACAAGAAAGCAAGCTACAAAAGTCCAGTAGTTTAAACTGGGGGAATCTCCATGCGGATGATTTAGATAACATTAGATAATACAGAATACATTTAATATATATGATATATATATATATGTATGTATATATATATGAAACAAAGAAGAATATATATAAACATTGTATATTTTAAGAGTATATTTTAAATATTTATAATTATTATTATAAAATTCAGATATGCTTAAATTGTTTATATATTTATATACATATGGAAATTTAAAAAATCAACACATAAAGTACAGTTGAAATCCTCTCTGTGTTCCTTTTTAGCTCATTCCTCTCCTTTCCCCATTTCCGGAAGCAAACACACTCATGAATTTAATCTGGACCCTTGTGTCCAATAAATACATTTGTTTGCTTCTTTTACCCACAAAGTAGATTTTTTATTATCAAAATATTAGTTGAAATTAATTGGATCTTAACATAGCTGTTAGCATGCCTGCCTTGAGATAATAAATTGATGTTTTGCTGAGGGAGGCAATTTTAGCAACTTTAAGCGTTTAACTAGATCCCTGAAAATAAAGACCTCAGATTTCTTGAAATAACTACAAACTCTTCCACTGTTTATTATCTTCTTCCTTGGATCCTTGTGCGGAGCCTGACTGACTCAAATTTACCCTTCTACTTCTTGAGTGTTGGTTATTTGGTTAATGTTCTAGAAGACAGAAAAGGCTCTTAAGGTCACAGCCAATGAAAGCAGACATGACAGGCACCATCCTGAGGGTGAAGGAAACAAACAAAAAAATACACCAGAAATGGGTTCTCTGCATACAAGACACGGGGTAGAGAAAATGTTAGATTACATTAGGAAGGCGGAGATATAGTATCGCTTAGAAAGATTTCCATAAAAAATGATTGAAAGTTTAAAAAATTTCTAATGCTTTGAGGCTCTGGCAGTCACAGAGTCCAGTTCTGCGTCCTGGCTCTGTCACTTACTAGTTGGATGCCCTTAACTTCTCTGTGTTCGGGTCCTTCCAGTAAAATGAGAATAATAGTACGTGCTGCATAGAGTTGTTGTGAAATGAAGTGAGCTAATCCACGTCAAGCATAGGAACAGTGCCCCCCACAGAGGCGGCACATGACACACGTATGCTGCTAGTCATACTAGTAGTGGTGGTGGTAGTGGTTGTAGTAGTGGTAGTTAGTAGCCATAGTAGTTATAGTCATGGTAGTAGTAACATTTGGAAAACTAGCCCATGTGGAAGATCATAACCTTGTGTGTGGGAGGGTACAGACTCCGGAACCTCACTGTGTCCTCTGGATCCTCCACACAGTTGGTAAAAACCAATTGTGTGGGCCTGGGGACAACGACACTACAGCATATTTGGTGGGCGTAGACGGTGCACAATCAACTTTAGCTGTTATGCATATTCCAGATACAGAATGCCTTCGTGTTCTTAAGGCACGTCCTATTTTTAAAGTGTAGAGTCAAGCTCGCAATTTCCTCATAGCAAGAAGTCAAGGGAAGCTGGAGGAAGGCTCTGATTGCGTTGATTAGTTTATCCTAGAGCAATGTGTCCCGGTTCGGAAGGACTGTCTGAATCACTGCTGGAGATACAGCTCTGACTAGTCACAGCTCTGCGGAAGTACAAGGAGATCCAAAAGGTGGGCTCTTTTTCCTTGAAAAGGGGCGGCTAAGCTCCCTCTGAAATTCTTTTTTGAGAAGATCCCCAGAGGAAGGGAGGCCTAGAAGATGTCCTTAAAAATAGACCAGTGGGGGGGGCGCCTGGGTGGCTCAGTCGGTTAAGCGTCCGACTTCGGCTCAGGTCATGATCTCACGGTCTGTGGGTTCGAGCCCCGCATCAGGCTCTGTGCTGACAGCTCAGAGTCTGGAGGCTGTTTCAGATTCTGTGTCTCCCTCTCTCTGTGACCCTCCCCCATTCATGCTCTGTCTCTCTCTGTCTCAAAAATAAATAAACGTTTAAAAAAAAAATTAAAAAAAAAAAATAGACCAGTGGGGGTGCTTGGGTGGCTCAGTCAGTTAATTGTCCAACTCTTGATTTTGGCTTAGGTCATGATCTCATGGTTTGTGAAATCCAGCCCCACATCTGGCTCTATGCCAACAGGGCAGGGTCTGCTTGGGATTCTCTCTCTCCCTCTCTTTCTGCCCGTTCTCTGCTCATGCTCAGTTTCTCGAAATAAATAAATCAACTTAAAAAAAATAGACCAGTGAATTCTGATAACAAGTGCTTTACAGTTCTAAAGCATTTCTGCACATATTAACAGTACCAACCTTCATAAGAAACCTATGAGAAAGGAGCTATTATCCCCCCTTGTCAGAGGAAGAGGTGAGGTACTGAAAATTTCAGTGACTTGCTCAAAATTCCTATATTAGGAGGAGAATCCAGCTCTTTCCTGCTTCTAGTTCAGAACTTTTATTACTCATACAGACTCTGGTGGAATGTTCCTTGCTGGCACGTACTTGTCTTTGTGGGAACAATTTCATTCCTCCAACTTCTTTGTTACCTTATTAGTTTTAGGCAGCTTAATTCTAAATCCCATACCCTTAGCAATTATGTTCATAGGCAGTCTGTGTGTGCGTGTGCACGTGTGTATGAATGCACACGTACTCACCCATGCACACACACAAGTGCATGCTGGGGGGGCAAGTGAATTTTTTTCATTTTGTATTTCTTTTTAGTGTACTTTTAAAAGATGAGAATCTCAGATTGAAGTTGAAGACCATTGTGATTGAGCCAGATTTTGAGTATGCTAAATCACTTTTCTGGATTGAAACCTGAGAAGTAATTCAGTCCAAACTGAAAGGGAGTGATTTTTCACATTAAATGAACCTTTTTTTTTTCCTTTTCTGAAAACATGATCTAATGTCTTTTATAAAAGGAGAGCCAAAGAACTTCTGTTGCAGTCTCCAGCTGTCAAACCTGCCTCCCATACTTTTGCCCTGCAGCAAAAGGCAGGGACATCAGGTGACAAACCCCAAATTTCAACTAGTCACACAAATTACAGACCTTCCTATCATGATGTCCTCTTGACCTTTTGCCTTTCCCCTACAATGAAGAATGAGACACAGTTTAAATCAAAATGACTCTCATGGGCAATTTTACAAAACAAATAGAAGCACAGAGCCTCCCCCCACCCCCTCCCCCCCAGTTCCCCCCGCTGGGCCAGCCTGTTCCCTCTCTCCATGCAGGCAGGAGCTAATAATTAGAAAGACCTTTCCCACCCCCCAGACAATGCTGCTCTGCTTGCCAAGAGCCCTGTTTGACTTGAAGAAAGAGTTTGACAAAGTAAATATTTACAAAAACAGCTAGAGTCAGATGCCAAGTCCCGCTTCTGGGGAACACTTAAAGAAGTATTTACAAGAAAAGGCTTCTCCGTGGGGCACCGCACTGCCCGGTGGGGATGCTGATTCAAGGTCCATTCTGGCTCTATCAGTGTTTCTGTTAGCCTTTTCCATGCCAGGACGCTTTTCACAGAGTATATGAATAATTACATTTACCATTGAAGAGTCAACTCAGAAATGTACCAATTAGGGACCACAGGAAAGAGTCTTTAAATGTTACTGCTCCAGCACTAGGGAGAAAGCTTTGTGAAGTCAACAGAGAGGAAATTAAAAGGCAGGGCTAATTAGCACTGGGAAAACGTCATTATTAAAAAAAAAATTTTTTTTTATTTTTGGAAATAGATCGATTACCTCACGAGACCTAGTCATGTTTGTATTACCTGTAGATCTGTTGTCTATAACACTGTGGGACTTGAGAGCTCAAACATGGTGAGAATCAAAACAGGTGCCCCCGCCTGTTCCCATTATGCACATTAGCCCGTGGCCTGTGCACAGCCTGTTAAACAGCTGAATTTGAAACAATCATGGTGCAGGCCAAACATTAGCCCGAAGGCCTGTCTGTCTAGGGATTTGGCCATTTACATTGATTTTTTTTTTTTACCCACATTTTTCATGAAACACAAATATTTGCCATGGCAACTGGGGTGTCACATGACATGCTGGTACATAAACAGCTTGGAAATCTCTTAAGGGGGCACAGCCCACCAGTGCTGCAAATCCAGGGAAAACATCTTGAGGAAGATTTGGGCGTTAAGATGAAGGTCTGGGAACAGCAGGTAACAGTCTATGTTAGACACAGTAGGATTCATTTCTTCTCTGCCACTCTTCCTTTTCTCTTTCTTCCTTCTTTTTTTTTTTTTTTCTAATGGGAGCAGCTGTAAATATGACCACATAGGGTAAGCCCAGAAAAAGACACTGCCAGCTGTCTCCTTTTTCTGGTGAAAAGTTTCAATTATCACAACTCTGTGGCTCATAAACATAAGAAAGCAAGCTTCAAAAGTCCAGCACCTTTAAACCCAGCGAATCTCCATGAGGATTAATTATGTTGTACTGTGAGCTCCTAATGTCAGAGAATACAGAATTTCTTCTCTTTCCTCATTAGGATATCTGGACAAAACTGGAGAGCTTGCTTTTTAGCCTGTGCTTAAAGACAAATGAAGTCGAGTAAAACCTCATAATAACATACCCTATGCAATGTGAATTTGGATACAAAGCAATAGCTATTGTATTCCAGACTCCTGGACCAGCTAGCGATATAGGTTGGCCCAGTCATTTAGTTAATGTGACAATAATGTGACATGCTTGAATTTTTTAAGACCCCACTGATAATGTAATGCTAGAGTTTACTTATACAGCAATCCCCCTCTAAAAATCAAATGCATCTCAACAGCTGAAGTATTTATTTCTATGTCAGTGGTACAATTCTATCAGATGTGTGCACTACCAAAAACCTCACTGAGAATATTGTAAATAACAACAGTTTTCTTTTGTTAGAAGGATGAATACCTTTGATGTTTGTTTCTTGGCAGAGACCTTCTTCACTTCCACTGGAATCAGCTGTGGTTTCTGAGGTGTACCGAAAGGGGCTGTGGACAGAGGCGATGCAATGTTACCTCTTCCAGAAAAAGGCTGAGTCATTGGGTGGATGTTATTGGGTTTGCCACTTGAAAGTCAAATGGCTCTGACACCCTTTGACTGTTCATTCTCAGCCCTGCCTGTATCAATTCAATCAAATATTTGTGATCACGGACTTCAAAAGGAAAGCAAAAAACATGGGAGGGCAACTGTTCCATCAGAATATAAGATCAGCTCGTTTTATGCAAACTGCCCAGATGAAAAGGCAAATTTTAAAATAGCAGGCAAATTAGAGAGTAATATTTGTCATATAAAAATGTTTCACTATAAGATCTTTTTAAATAGCCATATTCCCAAGTTCATTTTGGTAACAATATAACTACCTATGCTGGACTATTCTGTGTAGTCAGTAAAAAAAGACAATTCTGAAGAATTTAAATGGCTTGGGGGAAATAATACAAGTGAAAGAACACAGTAAATATTACTTTTGAAATAATATTTATAATAACAATATTAATGAAATCTATAAGCAACAACTTTTAGAGCACACATCCATCCGGTCCATAGGTGGGTAGGTCTACCTGCTAGACAGACAGTGCTCGGGAGAGAAACCACATCTCTCCTGTTGCCTGGCAGCAAATCCAACTGCCCTTTACAAATAGCTCAAGTCTGACTTGAGGGGATTCAAGTCAGGGGAGAAATTTTCAGGGGAGAAAAATCCTTACCGTACTGTCTCCAAGAAAGAAAACAAAAATAATTAAACAGTTAATTGAGTCAAAAGAGTGAGGTTTTTTCCCAACTGTCTTAGCGCACCCCTTCTCTGTCCATTTTGTAATAACCATCTTAGAAAGGACAGATACTGGTCAAAAACAGCACCTCAGTATACAATTTGGAATCCCACCATGAGCTCCCAACTCTCTCACGTTGTCTCAAGTTGGCTGCAAGCAATTTCTTCAGCCATCTCTTAAAAAGTAGGACGAATTCCAGAGTCTTGTCACTAAAATTCACCTCCACCAAAGGCAACTTGGTTTGACCTGCTTTTCAGACTTCCTGGCTGCCAGCAAGACTCCCTGACTGTAAAACTGACCAGCACCCTCCCTAAGCTTGGGCAGTGAAGACTCCATTCTAAGCCTGTAAGTTTTGCCTTGACCTCTGTACTCTCCTGCCCTCCCACTTCTGAAGACCAGTCCACACCCTGTACTCAGGCTGCTTTAAATCCACAGATTCACCCGTAAAGGCTACTATTCCTATTGTCTGCAGGCTCAGTATACTTTTTGTTAAACTATCAGGCTCCTTCAGACAACTGGGATCTTTGGTTAAATTCCCATGTTCAGACAAAACAGCAGCTTGACAAGTTTTTAAGTAGGCATAATTTTTAGAGCATTCTAGTAAAATTTTAATGAAATTTGGTAGAATAAAGATCTAAAAGATTTGTAATTTCATATGGATCTAAAAGATTTGTAATTTCATATGGATATCTAAAAAGTTTTTAAACATTTTTCTTAGTTACTTGCAGAAATTCTGTCACTAAATTATAACTCTATGTGGCCTTAGATTTTATGGGACACATATATTTGAAGAATGTGTCTGCATTTTCAATGGAATTGTATCATAAGGTACTGCCTATATTTTGTTACCTGATTTCCCTTCTGGAAAATGTTTATCTGTATGATAAACTTTGCTGGGGTTAATGTCAGGGGGGAAAAAATCTTGTCTTTCTGGACAAACCTGTATGCTTTTATGGTAGTTACTGATATGTACCTGCCCAATAGCCATCCCCCTTTCTTTCTTGCTAATTTTAGAACTTCATTTTTTTTTCAATCTGTCCAGCTCCCAGGGTTGCCAGATTTAGCAAAAAAAAAAAATTTTAGAGGACATACAGTTAAATTTTAATTTTAGGTAAACAACAAATAATGTTTTAGTATAAATATGCCCCAAATAGTAAATATATTTAATATCCAACAAAGAACAGAATTTTCATGGATGGATTGGACTAAGCATAACTTACTATATGAAGAATTTAGTGTAAATATGTCCCAAATCCTAGCCCTAAACCTAAACCTAACCCTATCTCTGGACCCTCACTTTCCCAGCCTTTCTTATAGCTAACAGTAGCCACGTGACCAGTGAGCTGTAAGGGGAAAATCTATCAGGGCTTCTGGGAAGAGACTGATTGTTTTCCCCTCTCCCTGCCTTGAATGTGTACATCAAGGCCCAGATCTGCAAGAGCTGTGGAAGAGCCATGAGGTGGCAAGCACGAGGATGAAATCAAACATGCTAAAGAAGGTAAAGCAGACAGAGAGCTGTTGCAATTCTTTTGATGAGTACCACCAGCCCTATGCTGCCTGCTTCCTGATTTCTTATGTGTGAGACCGAGGAACTCCTCATTGTTTAAGCCACTGTTAAGTGAGGATTTCTGATATTGCAGTGCCATACATTCCTGGCTAGTACTCCTCCCTTGCTTTGTCTTATGGCCTGTGGTAGGGCCTCAAGGACAATGTTCAATGATGGTGGCAGTAGTGGTCATTCTTGAACTGTCTCTGCTTTTAATGGAAAGATAGAATCCTCCTAAAGCTGGACTACTGAGAATATTGTTGGCCCTAGGGTTTTGGTTGAACAAGGCAATAATCAGGGTCAGAAAATCCTCTTCTACTCTGCTCCAAGATTTTCACCTATTTATTAATGTTGAATTGCATTACATGATTTTTTTAATTTTCCCATATATGGAGATGATCATAGGATTTTTCTTTTCTAATCTGTTAATGTGGTGAATTGTGTTGTTTGGTTTTTCTAATGTTGAGTCTTCCTCACATCCTTCCTTATCATGATGAAGGTAAAAAAGCATACTGCTAACTTTTATTGGGAATGTTTGCCTCTGTGTTCCCGAGATCGACCTATGTATTCTTTTTAATTTTTTTTTAATGTTTATTTTTGAGAGAGAGAGAAAGAGAGAGACAGAGCACGAGTAGGGAGGGGCAGAGAGAGAAGGACACAGAATCCGCAACAGGCTCCAGGCTCTGAGCTGTCAGTGCAGAGCCTGACGCAGGGCTTGAACTCACTAACTGTGAGATCATGACCTGAGCCAAAGTCGGACACTCAACTGACTGAGACACCCAGGTGCCCCAACCCGTGTATTTTTTTATTGCACTGTCCTCATCCAGTTTTGGTAGCGTAGCTATAGTAGCTTCATAAAATCAGTTGGCAAGCTTTTCTTCTTTTCTTTTTCTATGAAATGGTTTAAGATGATGATTAGTGATCCTTTAAAGTTAGTAGAACTTGCCTATAAAAGGGCCTGAGGACTTTTTCCTTCTGGTATATTTCTGTGTGCATACATGTGTGCACACACCCACATGTGTTGTTTAACACAGAAATCTATTTTTGATTACCAGTTCAAATGATCTAATGGCATCATTTTCTTTGAGTTTCCTGCTTTCTTTTGAGTTAATTTTGACAATTTTGATTTCTCAAGGAAAATTCTCATTTCATTAAAAAATACATGGCATAAAGTTATCATACGACAATTTTTAAAAAATTCTATGTATCTTTGTTCATCTTAATATTATTTCTTTGTGCCTTCTCTTTTTTAATTTCAGATTTATTGAGGCATAATTGACATACAAAATTGTAAGATATTTAAAGTGTGGGAGTTTGAGAACACACACACACACACACACACACACACACACACACACATTGTGGAAGAATTCCTTCCCATCTAGTTAACACGTACATCATCTCACATATTTATTTATTTATTTATTTATTTATTTATTTATTTAAAAAAATTTTTTAAACATTTATTTATTTTTGAGAAGAGAGAGACAGAGCATGAGTGGGGGAGGAGAAAGGAAGAGGGAGACACAGAATCTGAAACAGGCTCCAGGCTCTGAGCTGTCAGCACAGAGCCCGACACGGGGCTCGAACTCACTGACCGTGAGATCATGACCTGAGCCGAAGTCGGACGCTAAACTGACTGAGCCACCCAGGCGCCCCTCACATATTTATTTATTTTTTAAAAATTAATGGGAACATTTAAGTTCTCTCTTAGCAAATGTCAATTATACACTATATCATTATCAAGTATAGTCACCATGTTTTACATCAGATCTTCAGACATTATTCATTTTATAGTGGAAAGTTTGTACCCTTTACCAACCTGTATCCACTTCTCAATCCCTGGCACTCACTTTTATATTCTCTGTTTCTATATATTTGACATTTTAAAAAATTCCACATATAAGTGATACCATGCAGCATTTGTCTTTCTGTGCCTGCCTTATTTCACTCAGCATAATACCCTCCAGATTCATGTTGTCCCCTCCACGTTGTCACAAATGGCAGGATTTCCTTCTTTTTTAAGGCTGAATAACATTATATTATGTTATATTATTTATATAACATTATTTATATAATATTATTTATATTATAAATATTAATATAATATAATATAATATAATATATTACATTATATTCACACTCACACACACACACAAATCTATGTCACATTTCCTTTTGCCATTCATCCATCCACAGACACTTAAATAGTGTCCATATCTTGGCTATTATGAATACTGCAGTGAAAACGGGAATACATACCTCTTGAGATAATGATTTTTGTTACCTTTGGCTGTATACCCAGAAGTGGGATTGCTGATCAGATGGTAGTTCTACTTTTAATTTCTAGCGAAACTTGTATATTATTTCCCCTAGTGGCTTTACTAGTTTACATTTTCCCCAGCAGTATGCAGTGATTCCCTTTTCTCCACCACCTGCAAACATTTGTTCTCTTGTCTTTTTGATGCCAACCATTGTGACAGGTGTGAGGGATATCTCATTGTGGTTGTGATTTGCATTTCCCTAAGGATTAGTGATGTTGAGCACCTTTTCACATCCCTGTTGGCCCTTTGTCTTCTTTGGAAAAATGTCTGTTCGGGTCCTTTCCCTATTTTTTAATTGGGTTATTTGGTTTTTTTGCTATTGAATTGTATGTGCTTCTTAATATATTTTGTATATTAACCTTTTATTGGATTTGTGGGTTGCAAGTATTTTATCCCATTTCAAAAGTTGCCTTTCCATTTTGTTGGTGGTTTCTTTTTCTGTGCAGAAGCTTTTTACTTTGATGTCGACTCATTTATTTATTTTGGCTTTTGTTATCCTTGCTTTTGGTTTAAATCCAAAATATCATTGAGCTTACCCCTGTGCTTTCTTAGGAGTTTTATGACTTCAGGTCTTATGTTGAAGTCTTTAATCCATTTTGAGTTAATTTTTGTGTATAAGATTGTGGTCTGGTTTCATTCTTTTCAATGTGGAGGTACAGTTTTCCCAACACCATTTGTTGATGAGGTTATCCTTTTTGCCATTGTATGTTCTTGGATCCTTTGTCAAAACTTAATTGACCATAAAAACATGGTTTTATTCCTGGGCTCTTTGTTCTATTGATTTATGTGTCTGTTTTTAATGTCAATACCATACTGTTTTGATAACTAAAGATTTGTAATATAGTTTGGAGTCGGGAAGTATGATACCTTCAGCTTTTTTCTTTTTCAAGATTGCTTTCTCTATTCAGAGTTTCTGAGTATTAGGAATTATTTCTTCTATCCCTGTAAAAAAAAAATGCCATTGGAATGGCAAGTCTTATAGACTGCTTTGGGTGGTATGACCATTTTAACAAGATTAGTTTTTCAATTCATGAATTTGGAATATATTTCCATTTACTTGTGTTTCTTCAATTTCCTTCATCAATGTTTTATAGTTTTCAGATCTTTCACATGCTTGGTTAAATTTATTCCTTCCTAAGTATTTTATTCTTTTTTGATGCTATTGTAAATGGGATTATTTTCTTAATTTCTCTTTCTGATAGTTTATTGTTAGTGTATAGAAATGCAACTAATTTTTGTATATTGATTTTGTATCCTACAGCTTTACTGAATTCATTTATTACTTCTAACCATTTTTTGGTGGTGTATTTAGAATTTTATATATAGAATATGTCATTTTCAGAGACAATTTTACTTCTTCCTTTCTGATTTAAATATCTTTCATTTCTTTTTCTTGCCTAGTTGCCTTGGCTAGGACTTCCAGAACTATGTTGAATAAAAGTTGCAAGAGTGGGCATCCTAGTCATGTTCCTGATCTTAGGGAAAAAAAACTTTTAGCTTTTGTTCATTGAGTATAATGTTAGCTGTGGGGTGTCATATATGGCTTTTATGATGTTGAAATTGCTTTTATATCCAGTTTGTTGAGAGTTTTTATTATGTAAGGATATTGAATATTGTCAAATGCTTTTTCTGTATCCATTGAGATGATCATATGATTTTCATCCTTCATTTTGTTAATGTAGTATATTGCATGTGTTGATTTGTATATGTTGAACCATCCTTGCATCCAGGAATAAATCATACTTGATCATGGTGTATGGGCCTATATATGCATTGTTAAATTCAATTGGCTAATATTTTACTGAGAATTTTTTGTATCTATGTTTATCAGGAATATTGGCCTGTAATTTTCTTTTCTTGTCTGCTTTGGTATGAGGGTAATGCTGGCTTCATAAAATGAGTTTGGAAGTTTTCCTCTTCTATTTTTTGGAAGAATTTGAGAAGGGTTGGTATAAATTTTCTTTAAATGCTTGGCAGAATTCACCAGTGAAGTCATCTGATCCTGGACTTTGCTTCACTGGGAAGTTTTGATTACTGATTCATTCTCCTTACCAGTAATTGTTCTCTTCAGATTTTCTATTTCTTCATGATTCAAACTTGGTAAGTTTAGGTTTCTAGGAATTCATCCATTTCGTCTAGGTTATCTAATTTTTCATGTATAACTGTTCATATAATTTCTTATGATCCTTAGTATTTCTGTGTCATCATTTGTAATGTCTCCCCTTTCATTTTGATTTTATTTGAGTCTTCTCTCTTTTTCTTTCTTAGTTTGTCTAGCTAGAGGTTTGTCAATTTGGTTTATCTTTTCAAAATACTAGCTCTTGGTTTTATTGATATTTTTTCTTGTCGTTCTTGTCTCTATTTTATTTATTTCCACTCTGATCTTTGTTATTTCCTTCCTTATAACTTTGGACTTAGTTTGTTCTTCTTTTTCTAGTTCTTTGAGGTATAAAGTTAGGTTGTTTATTTGAGATCTTTCTGTTTTCTTAGTATATATGTTTATTGCTATGAACTTAGAACTGCTTTTGTTGCATCCTGTATGTTTTGGCATGTTATGTTTCAATTTTTGTCTCAAGGTATTTTTTAATTTCCCTTTTGATTTCTCCTTCGACCCATTGGTTGTTTAAATTGCACATATTTGTGAATTTTCCAGTTTTTCTCTTGTAATTGATTTCTAGTTTCATACCATTGTGGTTAGAAAAGAAGCTCGGTATGATTTTAATTATCTTAAATATATTAAGACTTGTTTTAATTTGTATTTCCCTAGTATCTAATGATGTTAAGCATGCTTTCATTTACCAATATACCATCTGTATATCTTCTTTGGTATAATTTCTGTTCTAGTCTTTTGTCCAATAGGTGATTGGGTTATTTATTTTCTTATTGAGTTTCAATAAGAGTTCTTTGTATATTCTGGACAAAAATTCTTTGTCAAATATGTGTTTTGAAATATTAACTCCTCATCTGTAGCTTTTCTTTTCATTTTCTTAATATTGTCTTTCAAAGAGAGGAAATTTTAAATTTTGATGAAGTCCAATATGTTAATTTTTTACTTTTATGGATTTGTGGTATTTAAGAAATCTTTGCCTAATCTGAGGAAACAAAAAATTTCCCCCTTTGTTTTCTTCTAAAAGCTTTTTTTAGTTTTAGGCTTTACATTTAGATCTATATTCCAAGTAAATTTTTATACATGGTGCAAGGTATGGGTCAAGGTTCTCTAAATAACTATCTTCAACTGTTTCAGCACCATTTGCTGAAAAGATTATCCTTTCTCCATTGAATTGCCTTCATGTCCTTGTTTAGAATAAATTGACCATGTTTGTGTAGGTTTACTCCTGAACTCTCTGTTTTGTTCTATTGATCTCAATATTCATCCTTTTGCTAATACCACACTGTCTTGATAACTAGAACTTTATACTAACTCAAATAACCTAAGTTCTCCAACGTTACTTTTCTTTTTCAAAATTATTTTGCGGGGCGCCTGGGTGGCTCAGTCGGCTAAGCATCTGACTTTGGCTCAGGTCATGATCTCCCAGTTCGTGAGCTCGAGCCCCGTGTCTGGCTCTGGGCTGATGGCTCGGAGCCTGGAGCCTGCTTCAAATTCTATGTCTCCCTCTCTCTCTCTGCTTCTCCCCTGCTCACGCTCGGTCTCTCTCTCCTTCAAAAATAAATAAAAATATTAAAAAAAAAATTATTTTGCATCTTTGCTTTTCCATATAAATTTTAGAATTGGCTTGTCGGTTTCTACCCATATATTCGATTGATCTTAATATGGATTGCATTGAATTAATAGACAACTTTGGATGATTAACATAACAATATAGAGTCTTCTAATCCATGAACATGGCTTACCTTTGACCCCAAGATCAAGAGTCACGTGCTCTGTTGACTGAACATGCCAGGGACCCTGGCATTGTTTTTTAAAATTCAATTTCCAATTGTTGATTTCTAGTATATAGAAATTCAATTAATTTTTATATATTAATCTGATATCCTGAAACCATGCTAAACTCTCTTATTCATTCTCTTAGTGCTTTTTTGTAGATTCTTTCAAATGTTCTTTGTAGTTATCATGCTGTTTACAAATAGAGACAGTTTAAATTTTATTTTCTATCTGCATACCTTTATTCTTTTTCTTACCTCATTGTATTGGCAAGGACCTTCCATACAATGTTAAATAGATGTGGTGAAAGTAGACATCTTTGCCTTGTTTCTGATCTTACATAGAAAGCAGTTGATCTTTCACTATTAAGTATGATTTTAGCTGTAGGTGTCCTATATTAGGCTGAGAAAGTTCCTTTATATTATATTTCCCTTAGGTTTTTTAAAATTATTATTTAATGCATGTTGAATTTTATTTTATTTTTATTTGTTGAGATGGAGATGGTCATATGGTTTTTCTTCTTCAGTTTGTTGATACAATGATTTACATTGATTGATTTTTAAATGTTGCAACAGTCTTGCATTCTTAGGATAATCCCTACATGGTCATGATGTATTATTTCTTTAATATTGTGGGATTCCAATTTGCTCATATTTGTGGGACATTTTTATATCTATTTTCATGAAGAAGAATAGGCTGTGGTTTTCTTGTCCTCTAATGTCTGTCTAGTTGTGATATCAGGGTGATGCTGGCTTCATAAAATGGTCTGAGGAGTGTTGTATTCTATTTTCTAGAAGAATTTGTAGTAGAATTGGTAATATTTCTTTCTTGATTGTTTGGTAGAATTCACCAGGGATGCCATCTGGAACTTGTGTTTTCTTTCTAAGAAAGTTTTTAAGTGCAAATTAAATTTCCTTAATAGATATAGGACTAATCAGGTTATCTATTTCTTCTTGATGAGCTTCAGTAGCATGTGTCTTTTAAAGAATTTGTCCATTAGACTAAGGTGTCCAATTTATGGGTGTAAAGGTATTTATAATGTTCCCATATCAACCTTTAAATATCTATAGGATTTGTAATGATGACTCCTCTTTCATTCATGATAGTGGTAATTTGTTCCTCTTCTCTTTTTATCTTTGGTAGTCCTTTGTTAGGCTAGAGGTTTACCAAGTTTATTGATATTTTCCAAGAAACAGATTTGGTTTCAGTAATTTTCTCTATTTTTATCTATTCTCAATTTCATTGCTTTTTACCTTCATTTCTTTTTTATTTTTTAAATTTGAAAAACAAATTTAACGTTTCTATTTATTTTGAGAGAGAGAGACAGACAGAGGACAAGCAGGGGAGGGGCAGAGAGAGTGGAAGACACAGAATCTGAAGCAGGGTCCAGGCTCTGAGCTGTCAGCACAGAGCCCAAGGCAGGGCTCAAGCTCATGAACTGCAAGAGCAGGACCTGAGCCAAAGTCAGACACTTAACTGACTGAGCCACCTAGCTGCTCCTTTACTTTCATTTCTATTATTTACTTCTTTCTGCTTGCTTTGCGTATAATTTGCTTTTCTTTTCCTAGATTCTTGAAGTAGGAACTTAGATAATTAGTCTGAGATCTATCTTCCTTTCTAGTATAAGCATCTAATGCTATAATTTTCTCTATAAATAGTATTTTAGTTGCATTCTATAAATTTTGATATGTTTTATTATTTTATTCAATTAAAAATATTTTAATATTTTATTATTATTATTATTATTATTATTAATGATTTCAGGAATAAAATTTGGTGATTCATCACTTACATATAACACCCAGTGCTCATCCCAGCAAGTGTCCTGCTTAATGTCCCTTACTCATTTAGCCCATCCCCCCACTCACCACCCTGCCAACAACCCTCAGTTTATTCTCTGTATTTAAGAGTCTCTTATGGTTTGTCTCCCTCTCTGTTTTTATATTACTTTTGCTTCACTTCCCTTATGTTCATCTGTTTTGTTTCTTAAATTCCATATGAGTGAAGTCATATGATATTTGTCTTTCTCTGACTGACTTATTTCTCTTAATATAATATACTCTAGTTCCATCCACATTGTTGCAAATGGCAAGATTTCATTCTTTTTGATCGCCAAGTAATATTCCAGTGTGTGTGTGTGTGTGTGTGTGTGTGTGTGTGTGTAGACCACATCTTTATCCATTCAGCAGTTGATGGACATTTGGGCTCTTTCCATAATTTGGCTATTGTTGATAGTGCAGCTATAAACATTGTGTGCATGTGCCCCTTCTACTAGCACTCCTGTATCCTTGGGATAAATACCTAGTAGTGCAATTGCTGGGTCTTAGGGTAGTTCTATTTTTAATTTTTTGAGGAACCTCCCTACAGTTTTCCAGAGTGGCTTCACCAGTTTGGATTCCCACCAGCAGTGCAAAAGTGTTCCTCTTTCTCTGCATCTTCACCGACATCTGTTGTTGCCTGACTTGTTGATTTTAGCCACATCTTGCCAGATGTGAGGTGGTATCTCTCTGTGGTTTTGATTTGTACTTCCCTGATGATGAGTGATGTTGAGCATCTTTTCATGTGTCTGTTAGCCATCTGGATGTCTTCTTTGGAAAAGTGTCTATTCATGTCTTTTGTTGTATTATTTGTTTTTTGGGTATTGAGTTTGATAAGTTCTTTATAGATTTTGGATACTAACCCTTTATCTGATATGTCATTTGCAAATATCTTCTCCCATTCTGTTGGTTGCCTTTTAGTTTTGCTGATTGTTTCCTTTGCTGTGCAGAAGCTTTTTATCTTGATGAGGTCCCAATAGTTCATTTTTGCTTTTGTTTCCCTCACCTATGGAGACGTGCCAAGTAACAAGTTGCTGCAGCCACGGTCAAAGAGGTTGTTGCCTATTTTCTCCTCTAGGATTTTGATGGCTTGCTGTCTTACATTTAGGTTTTATCCATTCTGAGTTTGTTTTTGTATATGGTGTAAGAAAGTGGTCCAGGCTGATTCTTCTGCATGTTGCTGTCCAATTTCTCAACACCATTTGTTGAAGAGACTGTCTTTTTTCCATTGGATATTCTTTCCTGCTTTGTCAAAGATTAGTTGGGCATGAATTTGTGGGTCCATTTCTGGGTTCTCTATTCTGTTCCATTGACCTATGTGTCTGTTTTTGTGCCAGTTCCATACTGTCTTGATGATAACAGCTTTGTAATATAGCTTGAAGTCTGGAACTGTGATGCCTCCAGACTTGGTTTTCTTTTTCAGAATTGCTTTGGCTATTCGGGATCTTTTCTGGTTCCATACAAATTTTAGGATTGTTTGTTCTAGCTCTGTGAAGAATGCTCGTGTTATTTTAATAGGGATTGCCTTGAATATGTAGATTGCTTTGGGTAGTGTTGACATTTAACAATATTCTTCCAATCCATGAGCATGGAATGTTTTTCCATTTTTTTGTGTCTTCAATTTGTTTCATAAGCTTTCTATGGTTTTTAGTGTATAGATTTTTCACTTCTTTGTTGAGGTTTATTCCTAGGTATTTTATGGGTTTTGGTGCAATTGTAAATGGAATCAATTCCTTGATTTCTCTTTCTGCTGCTTCATTATTGGTATATAGAAATGCAACTGATTTCTGTACATTCATTTTATATCCTGCAACTCTGCCGAATTCATGTGTCAGTTCTAGCAGTTTTTTGGTGGAGTCTTTTGGGTTTTCCACATAGAGTATCATGTTGTCTGTGAATACTGAAAGTTTGATTTCCTCCTTGCTGATTTGGATGCATTTTGTTTCTTTGTGTTGTCTGATTGCTGAGGCTAGGACTTCCAACACCAAGTTGAATAACAGTGGTGAGAGTGGACATCCTTGTTGTGTTCTTGGCCTTAAGGGGAAGCTCTCAGTTTTTCCCCACTGAGGATAATAGTAGTGGTGAGTCTTTCATATATGGCCTTTATGATCTTGAAGTATGATCTTTCTATCCCTACTTTCTTAAGGGTTTTTATCAAGAAAAGATGCTGTATTTTGTCAAATGCTTTTTCTGCATCAATTCAAAATATTTTTAAATGTCCTCGTGATTTACTCTTTGGCTAATGAGTTACTTAAAAGTATGTTCTTTAATTTGTAAATATTTGGGAAATTTTCTAGATATTTTTCTCTAATTCATGTCTGGTTTAACTATGCTATAGTCAGAGATATATTTTGTAAAATTTCAGTTCCTTTAAGTTTCATAAGATTTTTTTTTATGGTTCAGAATAATCTATTTTGTTGAATGTGCATTTGAAATGAGTGAGCATTCTACTGTTTGTTTTAATTCCTTAAATGTGTTAAAATAGGTTGTTAATGTTCAAGTTATCTATATTGTTATTGATTTTTGCCTCAAGTATTTTGAATCTCTGTTATTAGGTACATACACAGGATTCTTTTGTCTTTTTGCTGAATTGGACTTTTTATCATTGATATCCCTCTTTATTCTTGCTACTGTGTCATTTGTCTGATATTAATAGAGGCAATTTAGATTTTTTGGATTTTTTTTGCATGGTATAGCTTTCCCATCGATCTCCTTTTTATTAATTTTAAATTTACATTTAATTGATGCCTTTTCCCATCATTTATTTTTGACTTTTGTAAAAAAACTAACTTTAAATTTGGAATAGTTTTAGATTTACAGAAAAGTTGCTGTATACCCTCATTCAATTTCGCCTAATGTTAACGTCTTTTATTACCATGGCACAGTTGTCAAAACTAAGAAACCATCATTGGTACATTACTATTAATTAAATGCCAGTCTTCATTCAGATTCACTAGTTTTTACAGTGTCATTTTAGTGTTCCAAGATCTGATCAGGATATCACGGTGTATTTAGTCAACAAATCTCCTTAGTCTCCTCTAGTCTGAGATAGTTTTTCATTTTTTCTTTATTTTTCATGACAATAATAATTTTGAGGAGTATTAGTCAGGTATTTTGTAGAATTTCCTCAGTTTGGCTTTATCTGATGTTTTTTTTTCACGATTAGACCAGGGTTATGGGTTTTTAGGTAGAACACTACATATATGACGTTCTCTCCTCATCACATCATATCAGAGGACATAAATTATCAACATAACTTATTATTGGTGATATTAACCTTGGGCATTTGGTTAAGGTAGGGCTTTCCAGGTTTCTCAACTGTAAATTTTCTATTTTTCCCCTTTCTATACTCTGTTATTTGGGTATGAGTCCGTAAATCCAGTCCACATTCAAGGGAGGGAGAATTAAGCTACACCTCCTCTATGGAGGAACAACTACTTATATGTTATTAGGGATTCTTTTATAAGGAAGATTTTTCACTTCTCATCCTCCTTCTATTTTATCCTTTTTATGTCATTAAATTTAAAATGAGTTTTTTGTATACCACATATAGTTGAATCTTGCTTATTTATCCAATCTGACAATCTGTGTCTTTTAATTGGTGTATTTAGACCATTCACATTTAATATACAGGCAGTACTTACTTTGCACTGTTTCAGTATGCCCAAATTGTTACCACAGTTTAATTAAATACCAGTCTCCTGAAAACATGGTCCAAATCCAGTTACTATGGTATATTAATTGTGAGTAATTACATAAAGCACAAACTTTACTCTAGATCTTTGTTCCAAAAATCACTATATAAATGACAGATGCATATCATGATTAGAAACCAATACTGTCACATCTATCAAAGTCTGTCAGTGATTGGTCACTGTATATCTATTTTTGAATTCACATACAGACTGCAAAGAATATGGTAGTATTGCCTTCTTGTCTCAGTGATAAAGCCACATGGGTTTTTACAAAAATGGATAATTAAAAGACAGAATTGGTGGGGCGCCTGGATGGCTCAGTCAGTTAAGTGTCTGACTCCGGATTTTGTCTCAGGTCATGATCTCATAGTTTGTGAGATCAAGCCCTGCATCAGGCTCCAAGCTGACAGTGTGAATCCTACTTGGGATTCTCTCTCTCCCTCTCTCTTTGCCCCTCCCCCATTCTCTCTCTCTCTCAAAATAAACAAATAAAACACTTTTTAAAAAAAGAATTGGCTAGCAAAGTTGAAAGTGTAGCAAAGGGACAAAAGTGGATAGTGCTGAAAATGAAATGGGAATCAATTGTAAGTAGAATGGTAGAAGAAATAAGTGATTGTGAGAATGTTGACACTGCCACCATTCAAAAGGCTCTAGTAAAACAGCCAGAAGCACTTAGTTAAGGTTAATTTTTGACAAAGATGAGGAAAGTGGTTGTGATGATAGAACGAATATGTTCCAGAGGATGTGATTCCAGAAAAATTGTTTTACATTAAAAGATCTCAGAGTGGGAAAAAAGAACTCACAGATATTTCTTAATATTAAAAAGGCAAAGAATAAAATTTTGGAATCTGGGCATATAGTAGGCATACAAATATACGCATTGATTTTTGTTTCATTTGGCTCTAGGTATAATTACTGGAACACACTGAACTTTAATACTTAAAGTCAGGGGTTTGCAAACTATGGTCCAGAGGTATAATCTATCCTGTGGTCTGATTTTGTACGGTCCTTAAGCTAAGAATGGTTTTTATATTTTTTAAGGGTTGCAAACAAAACAGAACAAAACAAAAGAAGAAGAATATGTTACAGAAACTGTATGTGGTATGCAATGCTTATAATATATTTCGTATCTGGTCCTTTCTAGAGAAACTGTGCACTCCTGCTTAAAATCATTGTGCACTTAATTCTTTTGGTAAGAAAATACATTCCCTCTGTAAAGGAGTAAATTATAAGTATGTGTAATAGGAACAAAAAAATTGATGGAACTAAAAAAGGGAAAAGAAATTAACAATTATACAACCATAGTTTGAGACTTTAGCAAAACTCTCTTAGCAACTGATAGAATAAATGGGCAAAAAATTAACAGAGACATAAATTTGAGTAACATAATTAAATGGACCTAATTGAATATATTCAGAATACCCTACCTAACAAATAAAAAAATGCACGTTCACCTAAGTTGATCACATGGTAGGGTCATAAAATAACTCAGATTTCAAATAATTGAAAGCATGCAGTGTGTGTTCTCTAAACAGTGGGATTAGGCTGGAAATCAGTAATAAAAAATATAACTAGAAAGTACTGAAATCTATACACTTCTAAATATTCCATGGGTCAAAGAAGAAATTAGAAATATTTTAAATTAAATGATAATGAAAATATGATATAACAAACATTTTTTTCTGGCTACGATAGTGCTTTGTGTGAAATTCATAACCTTCAATTTTTATATCAGAAACAAATAACAGTTGAAAATTAGTGACCCAAGTATATTACCAATAAGTTTTTTAAAAAAGGAAAATTAAACCCCAAAAAAGTAAAAAGAAGGAAGAAATAATAAAAATAAGAGCAGATGACAATTAAATAGAAAATATAGCAGAAAGGATCAATAGCGTCATAATTTGATTCTTTAAAAATTACTATAGAATTGATAAACTGGAGAGGTTGATCAACAAAAAAGAGAAAAGCAGAAGTAGCCATCAGGAATGAAAACACATCACCACAGATCCTACAGATACTACAAAAATAATTAGAGGATATTGTAAATAATTTCATTCCAGTAAATTTGAGATTTTAGATGAAATGGACAAATTTCTTGGACAAAGTTAATTTACTAAACCAACCCAGACAAAAGAGATAATCAAAATAGTCCTGTTAAAGAAATTAAGCCTAAAAATATAAATACACCCCCAAAGAAAACCACAGATTTCAAATAGTTGCACTGACAAATTCTTCCAAACATTTAGGAAAGAAATAATACCAATTTTATCCAAACTCTTCCAGAGAATATAAAAAGATAGCAGTCACTTATTGAGGCAAGACTAACTTTGATACTAAAGCAAAAGGAAAACATTAAAGGAAAGGAAAATTTAGGCCAGCCTCACAGAGGAACAAAATGGTAAAAATATTAGCAAATGAAATCAAATAATACATAACCAAGGTGTTCTCACCGCCAATTTGGCGTACTCCTCAAATGCATAGGGAATAAATAGGTGTCAGAGGAACCAGCTAAAACATTTAAATAAGAACCAGAGTCTCATGGCATAATACCCAAAATGTCAAAGTTCCTATTGAAAGTCATTCACCATACCAAGAACCAGGAAGACCTCAAACTAAATTAAAAAGACAGTGAATAGATTCCAACACCAAGATGACAGAGATCTTAGAACTATTGGACAGAATCTTTAAACAAGACATCATAAAAATGCTTCCACAAACAATTAAAAAATCATCTGAAACAAATTAAAAAATATAAAATCTCAGCCAAGAAACAGAAAGTTTCCACACATACAAAGATAGAACATATAATGAGAAACCAAATTAAAATTTTGGAACTGAAAAATACAAGTACAAAATCATCTAAGTACAAACAGTGGATGGCTCAACAACAGAATGAAGAGGGAGACAGGAATCAATGATGTACTAGGTAGAAAATAGAAATTACCCAGTTTGGGGACACCTGGGTGGCCCAGTCGGTTAGGCTTCCGACTTCAGCTCAGGTCATGTTCTCAAGGTTTGTGAGTTCCATCCCCTCATTGGGCTCTGTGATGACAGCTCAGAGCCTGGAGCCTGCTTTGGATTCTGTGTCTCCCTCTCTGTCTGCCCCCACTCTGCTCACGCTCTCTCTCTCTCTCTGTCTCTCAAAAATGAATAAATGTTAAAAAAAAATTTTTTTTTTTAAACCTGGAACCAGAAAAAAATTCTTGAAGTCAGCAAGAGAAAAACAACATCTTTCCAGGGGGAAAACAATTCAAATGACAGTGGATTTCTCATCAGAAACCATGGAGCCCCAAAAGAAGTGGCACGACTTGTGTTTTAAGTACTGAAAGAAAATCACACTGTCAAGCCAGAATCGTATATTTATTTTTTTTTTATTAAAAAATTTTTTTTCAACGTTTTTAATTTATTTTTGGGACAGAGAGAGACAGAGCATGAACGGGGGAGGGGCAGAGAGAGAGGGAGACACAGAATCGGAAACAGGCTCCAGGCTCCGAGCCATCAGCCCAGAGCCTGACGCGGAGCTCGAACTCACGGACCGCGAGATCGTGACCTGGCTGAAGTCGGACGCTTAACCGACTGCGCCACCCAGGCGCCCCCAGAATCGTATATTTAGTGAAAGGATCCTTTAAAAATAAAGGGGGAAATCAAGACATTCTAAGATGAAGAAAAATGAAGATAATTTTTCACTAGTATACCAACTCTAAAAGAATAGCTAAAGAAAATTATCTAAATAGAAAGGAATTGATAAAAGAAAGAATCTTGACATCAGGAAGGAAGAAAGAACATGATAAGCAAAAATATAGGTAAAACAGTAGATTTTCCTTTCCCTCTTGAATTTTCTAAATTATATTTGATGGTTGAAACAAAAATTCTAACACTATTTGATGTCGTTCTAAATGTATGTAGAGGAAATAAACAAACAATCACCATAAGATCCAGCAATTATACTCCTGGGCCTTTATCCCAAGGAAATGAAAACATATATTCATTAAAAAAAAAACAAAAAAAAAACTTGTACACAAATATTTCTAGCAGCTGTTCATAGTAGCCCCAAATGTTCACAGTAGCCCCAAACTGGAAACAACCCACCTTCAATAGGTGAGTGGTTTAACAGCTGTGGTACATTCATATTATGGAGCACTAGTCAGCAATAACAAGGAACAAACTATTGATATAAGCAACACTCTGGATGAATCTCCCAAGAACTATGCTGAGTGACAAAAGCCAATCCCAAAAGGGTACACAAGCATGATTCCATTTATCTAACATACTTGAAATGATCAAATTATAGAAATTGAGAACAGACTGTTGTCAGCAGGGATTATTGAAGGGATGTGGGCAGGAGGGGAGTAGGTGTGACCATAAAAGGACACGATGAAGTATCTTTTGGTTGAAGGAAATATCCTGTATCTTGGTAGTATCGACATCCAGGTGTGATATTGCACTATAGTTTTGCCATAGGTTATTATTGAGGAAAACTGAGTTAAGAGTGCAAGGGATCTCTCTGTGTTACTTCTTACATCCCAGTGACAATTATTTCAAAATCAAAAGTTCAATTAAAAAAGACACCAGTAGGAGAATGAAATGCCAAACCACAGAGTAGGAAAAATTATTTGCAATACATATAACTGATGAGAGATTAGAATCCAGAATGCATAGATAATTTCCATAAATAACTGAGAAAAAGAAAGATAACCCATTAAAAAATTTTTTTCAATGTTTATCTTCAAGACAGAGAGAAAGAGTGTGAGCAGGGGAGGGGCAGAGAGAGAGGGAGACATAGAATTCAAAGCAGGCTCCAGGCTCTGAGCTATCAGCACATAGCCTGCTGCAGGGGTTGAACCCATGAACAATGAGATCATGACCTGAGCCAAAGTTGATGCTTAACCAACTGAGCCACCCAGGCTCCCCAAGACAACCCATTTTTTAAAAAATATAGGTTATAATCTTGAATCACTTTTTAAAAGAAGATACTCAAATGACCAATACATATACTAGAAAAACCCTACTCAACTTTATTGGTCATCAAGGAAATGAAGATTAAACCCACAAAGAGATGCCACAACAAACTCATCAGGATGGCTAAAATTCTAAAAAGAAACAAAACTGAAATCAAATGTTGATAAAGATATATATTATCTGGAATTCTCATGTACTGCTAGTAGGAAAATAAATCAGCATAATCATGTTGGAAAATCATTTGGCAATATCTACTAAAGCTGAGCATACATATACCCTATGAAGCAATTCTACTTTTTGATATGCATCCAACAGAAATGCATATATATGTACATTAAAAGACATGTACAAGAATGTTCCTAGTAGTAGTATTCCTAATGGCCCTATACTATAAACCACTGAAATTCCCATCAACAGTAGAATGAATACAAAATTGGGCACACTCATACATAATTCATTCATACATTTATACATATTTATCCTCAATGCCTCTCTTTCCTTCCTATCCATCATCCAGCCCTCATGGCTCACCTCCAAATTTCTACCTGGATTTGTTCACTTCTCTTCAAATCCTCTGATACTTCCTCAAATCCACCATCATTTCTCACCTCGTTTACCAAAATAGCCTTTAACTAGTCTTCTTGCTCCCCTATGATTCATCATCTGTAAAGCAGTCAGAATGGTCTTATTAAAGTATAAATCAGATCACTTCATCCTCTTGTTTAAACCTTTCATTGGGTTCTCATTGGAGTTATGATTAAATCCAACTCTTCATCATGGTTTGAAAGGCAGCTGTGCTGGTTCTGCTATAGTCAAAGATGTTTACAAAGAAAGATCTTAAAATACATTACATGGTTTAAACAAATAAAGAGTTTGAAAGGAAGACACAAAAGTTGAAAGGAAGACAGTCCCAGGTTGGCAGGGCAGCTCTGCCAAACTCAGAGGTGCCACACAGAGTTCTATCTCTGGCTCTTATGTGCTTGCCCATCACATCCGCCTCCCACCTAGCCAGAGAAGGGAAAAGAAAGCCAGAAGCCCAGAAGTTTCCCTTCCCAGAAGGGACTCAGCAATTCTACTTTTTGATATGTATCCAACAGAAATGCATATATATGTACATTAAAGGACATGTACGAGAATGTTATAGTAGTAGTATTCCTAATGGCCAGAAATTTCCCTTCCCACTTCTGCTTCCATCTTCTTTGTCCAGAACCTGGTCACATGGCACACCTAGCCGAAAGGAAGCCTGGGAAATGTAGTCTTTAGCTAACCTGACATGTGCCCACCATGACTCCATTATTGTGGAAGTAGAGAAGAATGAATATTGAGGACAACTCATAGTCTCTGTTCCAGCCTGCATCATGTCATCCCTCTCTACTTCTCCAGTCTCACCTCCTCCTTCTCTCTCTCTCTCTCTCTCTCTCTCTCTCTGGCTTTTGGCTCTCTAGCCACACTAACCTTGCTCATTCCCTCCTTAGTCCTTAGGCCCTTATATCTGTGCTGGCCTATATCTGAAATACTTTCCCCTAGATCTTTACATTAGTGGCTTCTTCCGATCATTTGTACCTCAACTCAAGCCTTGTACATCTTCTGAGAGGCATTTCCTGACCCTCCCCTCACAAGCAAAATAACCACCTCCTTTCCACTCTCATTCATGTTGTTTTATTTCTTACTTATCACTAGCTTAAATTCTCATTTACTCACCTGTTTATTATCTGTATCTCTCATTGGAATGTAAGCACCATGGGGACAGAAAGGTTGTCTGACTTATTCTCTGTTGGGTCGCCAGCACTTAAATGCTACTTTTGATAAAGCAAGCACTCGACAAACATTTGTTGAACAGATGAATTAGTTTAGCCCAAACCTCTTCATTTCACAACTGGGAAAGCTGGGGCCTGGAGAAAGTAATTGTCTTGTCTGAGGTTCTGCAACTAGTTAGTAGACTCCCAGATGGGCACTTTTCTCGAACACCCTATTTCATCCAGGCTCTTCTTTGAAGTCTGTTATCTCACCCTGCCTCTATCATTCCTCTGCCCACCTGTAGCACTAGACTTTAACATCCACTGGGTTTTTATGCTATGCTTCTTCGTATTTTTTTATCTTTGTTCTGTCTTGTTTTCCCAACCAAGCTGCAGGCCTCTGCAAAAAACCAACCTTCTAACACACAGACAATAGGCCCTGCGTAGGTATGTGACAAAGAGACTGAAGTTACTTTATTCAGCCAAGTGAGACTCACAACTGTTACAACTTTCATCATGTCCTATTATTGAAGATAAAAGTTGGATATTGGAAGGCTAGATTTTGGTGGGGGGTAATTCCCGTGTATCCGCAACTAAGCATACAGGCAAGATTGTCTTACCAGCAGGCAGAATCTTACGTGCTTCATCAAAATTATGCAGAAGAGCTGCTCGAGGTGCAATGGGTGGATTCTGAAAGGTAATCCTTGCTGTTGGTGGAATCAGTCCTCGTTCTATCATACTTAAAATTCCTGGAAAGGAAGGTTAGAAGAATATGGTTTTAATGCCAAGTGTTGTTTCCACAACGTCTGAGCTCCATCAGTTTCACAAGTGTAACTTACTCTATTCATCTTCTTATTTGTGAGAGTACATCTAGTGCCTTCATCCTCTGCATGGAAAAACAGCTACGGTACACATTCATTTAAGCCAGTAATTCTAACCCAAGGGAAAAAATGGCATTTCCAATAATGCCAATATGAAATAAACTTGTATTATGATAATTTCATTTTAAGGTAGAAATATCATTTCAGGGCACACTAAAACTTCTTTATATGTAACATTTTTCAATTACTGATAATCTTGTTACTCTTTTTTTAAAATTCGGAAAAATCAAGTACATGGTCATCATAACCATAGAGGTGTCTTTGACTGAAAGAAAAAAATCTATGTGCTTAAAACTATTCCGCTGTTGTGACAATGAGTCAGATTTTATAAAAGAAAAGTCATTTTTAGACATTACTCATGTCACCAGAAGATGTGATCACCCAAATAGATTAATTTAGTGTAACTGAGCAACATGGCTAGTATTAATGCAACTAATTTACAATACTTAGAACTCCTACTATGTCAGCATGGCTGGTCCCAGGGCTTTTTAAGGACAGGAGACTGTTAACTAAATAAACAAATGAATGAATCAATGAATAATTGAGCAAAGCCTTCTAGCAGGGACAATACTTTCATTAAGATGGATCTGTTGTATTGAAGCCAGAAGCCCAGAAACCCAGGGAGTATGTGAAATAAACTTGTGACAGGGCTTCAGCTTCTTGTTGCTTTCGTGTAACAGGAAGGAAAGTAAAGGAACCGTAGGTCTCAAGGAAATCCTCGTCCGCAAGCTGTGTACCAAGCTGGACTAAGTTGGGAAGTTGGCACAGACCCTAAGAAGAACAAGTATTGTTTCCATTTGCCTTAGTCCCTCGATGACCATGCTATGTTGTTATTAAGTCTAGTGTTACAGGAATCAGAGGAATGATCGCTGAGGGGTTGTGGACCAGGAGAAGACTTCCCTCATAAACCAATGAATCCAAAGAGATCTCTTTAGTTTGCTTACTGCAGAGTCATTTTGGGGGAGAGTTTTGTATTAAAAATGAATATTCCTGGGCCCTCTCCTGGGTCTGCCCAAACCTCTGAAGCCAGGGCCTGGGAATCTGTATTATTGAAGACTCTAGGACATACTTAATCTGTCCTGAAGTTTGAGATCCAGTAGAATTGGGGGCCAGTAATCCACATTTTCAGTAAGCATGCCAGGTCAATCTTTTGTACTTTAAAAATTTAAGAAGTGCTAATCCAGAGTACAACTCTTTAAGCCCCTTTTGAAATTAGGACTTCAGGTTTTAATTTTTATAGCACTGGATTTAACCACTTTAAAATGTTAAGACTAATTCTGTGTCCTCAACGAATATTTTCCACCTTTAAATATCAAATCCCGTTTCCAAGAACTATGCCTGACTTGCAGATGTGAAAAACAGAGCTCCTTCTAATTCAATATATTTTCATTACCAAACTCAGAGGGAAACCCAGCGAATGTGATTATACCTTTGCTTTAGTACTGGTTGGAGCGATTCACTTAATCTTAGATAAACACATGTGTGTACATTTAGCATTGGAAGGAAGAAGTTAAGATTTTGGAATAAGCAAAAGAGACTGGGTATTTTTTTATCCTAATGCTGGAACCTCTGGAGATTATCTGGTCCTATAATCACATTTGTTTTCAATTGTCTATTTTCTAGAGATTAAGGGTAATTTATGGAAAACTGAAAGCAATGCATATATTTCCTGTTTATACACATGCAAATAACCCCCCCCCAAAGTCAGTTGTGTGTCTATTTGCAAATTTATTTCAGTATGCTTGATTTGTAAAGATATCTGTTGTTTGGATTCTCCTTTGAACCAGTTGTAACATCTTACTGATGTTCTCATTTAATCGATGAGGTGAATAAAACCTTGGATGTTTTCATTTTATAGTTGTATAAGAGTCATGGTTTTACTTTAAAATATATATCCTTTGGGGCGCCTGGGTGGCTCAGTCAGTTAAGCATCTGACTTCGGCTCAGGTCATGATCTCATGGCTTGTGGGTTAGAGCCCCACATCGGGCTCTGTGCTGACAGCTCAGAGCCTGGAGCCTGCTTTGGATTCTGTGTCTCCCTCTCTCTCTCTGCCTCTCCCCTGCTCATACTCTGTCTCTCTCTCTCTCAAAAAATAAATAAACATTAAAAAAAATATATATATATATCCCTAATAATATATATATATATATATATATAATATCCCATATATATATATATATATATAATATCCCATATATATATATATATATATATATATATATATATATATCCCTAATAATTTTGGAGACCTCAGCAAGATAAGCAAAAGATTCACCTGAAATTGCCAGACATGGTGCACCTCACAGGAACCAACGCCAGGCATGTATTTTCTTAGCACCTGTGGGTGAATTCAAAGTGGCAACAGAACCTTACTGAGTGCTTTTCTAATTTTAGTATTACTCCCTACAAAAATTTTTTGTTTTGTTTATCTCTTAGGTTCATTTATGGCTAAGTAATTCCTTCTTGGTAGCTCTAGAGACTGAGAATTTGGTGATCTCCATAAATGGATTAATGTCTTATAGAGATCTAATTCCCCATTGAGTGAGAGACAATAGAGAATACAGTTTGTTAGTCTTCTGTTTGTCCACTTGTGTGTTTTGAGCTCAGACCAACTAGGAATGTCATGCCTACAGAGAAGGAGAATAACTGTTCGGTATCTGGACCAGCAAGTGTGTTTCTGTGTTTATTTTTCATCTGTAGCTGAAATTATAGCATTGAAGCTATAAGTCCCGTCTGTATCTGTATGTCTGTGTTTACGTAATTCAGGAAAGTCTTTGTCTCTCATTGTGAATGTAGAAATTTTTCCTGTCTCCAGATGGTATTAATAAATTAGACTGTAATGTCTCAAATTAAAGGAGCTCTGTTCAGATCGACTTACAGAGAGAAATAGGTGCATATGTAAACTGGATATTCTTAAAATTTCTAGAAAATAGGGAAATCAAACCTCTAATACTTTAAATGTGCTCCCCCTCATCTCTCAAATTCAGAAACTCTCATTGAGTCTCCTTACTTTTCATGGCAAGATAGTTAGTTGCATAATTTCAGTAAAAATCTGTTCTCCTTTTACTAAGATATAATTGGAAAAATCACTTATGCAACTAAGACTTTGCCTGAAATTTCATATTTAAGAATGATACTTATTAATCATGAATGACAAGTAACTTTTAAAGAACTGAAGTTGACCGTATGGAGCCAGTGCTTCCAAAGCCTTCCAAAAAGACTGGCCTGGTACATGGCTTATAGGTTTTCCATCCTTACAGGTGGTAGAAGGTCATGTCCTGGCAGGCCCAAGAACTTTAGGATATTGGAGCACCTCTAGAAGAAAGGAATTTACCGACATTTACAAATCCTGTAGCTGAAATGTGGCAGGCAGAGTTTCTTGGGCTTGATTTCCTAGCCTTAAGATAGCACATAATAGAGTATTTAAAAAGTTTAATCTGAGATTCCTTATGAAAACTTTCAGCAGAGCAAACCTAAGATGGCCTAGATGGAGAATTAATATTCTTGTTGCACGTGTATAAATAATCAGGACAAACCTAATGATACCAGACTTATTTTTTGAATTTTTTGTTGAGATCATTAAAAAAAAATTTTTTTTAACATTTATTATTGAGAGACAGAGAGAGCCAGAGCATGAGCAGGGGAGGGGCAGAGAGAGGAGGAGACACAGAATCCGAAGCAGGCTCCAGGCTCTGAGCTGTCTGCACAGAGCCTGATGTGGGGCTCGAACTCACAAACTGCGAGATCATGACCTGAGCTGAAGTTGGATGCTTAACTGACTGAGCCACCCAGGCTCCCCTTGTTGAGATCATTTTGATCAAAATGGTAGAAGACTGGGGCATCAGTTCAGGTCGTGGTCTTATGGTTTGTGAGATTGAGCCTTGCTTCAGTCTCTATCCTGAAAGCGTGGAGCCTGCTTGAGATTCTCTCTCTCCCTTTCTCTTTGCCCTCTGCCACTCTTGTTCTCTCTCTCTCTCTCTCTCTCTCTCTCTCAAAATAAACTTTAAAAAAAAATGGTGGAAGACTATAGGAATATTTTTGTTTAAGTTTTGGAATAAGCAAAAGAGATTACTGGATATCTTTCAAATGGAATGCTGTAGCCTCTAGGGGTTATCTGGACCTAATCTTTGACTGAGCTATTTCATAACTCAGTACAGATTAAGGTTAATTTGTAAAAACAAAACAAAACAAAGCTAATACTAATGCAAATGCAAATAATTCTTATCTATAAACTTGAAAATAAATTGTCTCTGGTGAAGAGACACTCTTCCTTCCCATAGAAAAGTCAATTTTGCATCTATTTGCAAATTTATTTTAATATTTCTGATCTACAAATGTGTGTTCTTTGGATTCTCTTTAAACCAGTGTGACATCCTACAGATCTCTCTTTTAATCAAAGAGTTAAATAAATAAAATCTTTGACATGTGTTCATTTTAAATTTGTATGAGATCCATGATTTTACCTATTTTGGGAAATTGTCCCTTAACACCATTGCCTCATTAAACTTTCATAACACTCTTACTTTCTTATTGAATGGATTAGAGATTAGAAGTTCATTCATTGAACCAATATTTGTTAAGTGCCTATTAGGTGTCGGGGCTGCGGATGCAGTGGTGAGCCAGAGAGAACTTATGAAGCTTCTAGGAGGGATAAAGACATTAAATAAATTCACAAATAAATACATAATTACAAATCGTGGTCATCTATGAAGGAAAAGGCGGATGCTTAAGGAAGTGACTTTTCGAGGCAGAGATACAGGCACTTGAGAAGGCCCGTGTGAAAATGTGCTTGGCCTGATGAGGACCAGAAGGAAGGCCCATGTGATGGGAGCATAGAGCAAGTCCAGGTCAGGCCTGCCCTATTTGTAGAGTTTGGAGTTGATTCTAAGACCAGAGAGCAACTTGCCTGAGGTCACACACAGCCTGAAAGTTTGGTTTGTGTACTGTGAGTCTTATAGTCTTCTTTTTTAAAAATTTTTAATGTTTATTTATTTTTGAGAGAGAGAAAGAGACAGAGCAAGTGGGGGAGGGGCAGGGAGAGGGAGACACAGAATCCAAAGCAGGCTCCAGGCTCTGAGCTGTCAGCACAGAGCCCGACACGGGGCTCGAACTCATAAACCAAGAGATCAAGTTGGACTCTTGATCTCTTGAGCTGAAATTGGACTCTTAACCAACTGAGCCACCCAGGCGCCCCAAGACTTAATTCTTAACCATAAAAAACAAACAAACAAACAAACAAACAAACAAACAAACTATTTCTTTTTTGGATATAGCAAGAGAGTTCAAGAAGAAGTTGGGAAGTCCATCCTGTGTTTTCCAAGACAACTCTCTCTTCTGGATGTTGTTAATCTTTCACCTCGTGCTGGACATGTGCGGATCTGAGGTGAAGCTTAAATGGCAGGTAAGGACATTGGGAATATGTACAAAACTAGACACTGTGTCTACATTTTCATGGCTTGTGCTTTCCTGACACTTAAGTTACCTTGCACAGTACCATACATATGGTAAGCACTCACTAAATATATGTTGATTAATTGGTTGATTAATTACAAATATTATGGAAAGCCAGATATTCTCTGGTAGATAACTGAGGGATGAAAATGTGTTTTTTTTTCCGGACCAAGTTGCCATGGTTCTAGATTCCCTTTTGTTTTGCAGCAATTTTTCATTATGTCTATTGCTAAAGTGGACATTGATTCATTGGTTTATTGATTTATTGATTCACTCATTCACTATTTCATTCATCCTAATTTGATCAAGGAAGAACATAATATGGTACTGAAGCAAGAACTCTGCTGGAGTTATTCTGTATTCATAGGTAGTAAATATGTAAACTAAGTAAAATCATGTATCATAAAGATTGCTGAACAATAATGGTTTATAACTAGAAAAGTAACAGTTACAGTTGTGAGCTTCACACATTAATGGACTTATAATGATGCTGGGTTCTCTTGAGTTCTGCTGTTCCTCCACCAACAGGTCAGTAGACGAGCAGACAAGACAGAGAACTTCAAAACTCCAAGGACCAAGAGAACTCTCGGGAACCAACTTTCGTCCAAAATATTCCAGACAACAGATGGAAAGTGACACAGGAATAATTAAAGACCATATCACTTGGTTTTATTTGAGATACAAAAGGGGATCCACTTAGGCATTTTTAATACTTCAGCTAATTAAATTAGGTAGCAGAGAGAAGTAGAGGGGATGATATTTACAACACTCAGTCCTTATTCATTCACTTACTCTTTCATTTACTTATTCGTTCAACCAACAGGTAGGGCCTCGAAAATGCTAGAAATGGTTCTAGACACTGGGGATACTGAGATGAAGATGATGTGACCTTTTGTTCAAAAACTAGAAATCTGGGGGCGCCTGGGTGGCTCAGTCGGTTGAGCGTCCGACTTCGGTTCAGGTCACGATCTCACGGTCTGTGAGTTCGAGCTCCGTGTCCGGCTCTGTGCTGACTGCTCAGAGCCTGGAGCCTGTTTCCGATTCTGTGTCTCCCTCTCTCTCTCTGACCCTCCCCCATTCATGCTCTGTCTCTCTCTGTCTCAAAAATAAATAAATGTTAAAAAAAAAAGAATTAAAAAAAAACAAACTAGAAATCTGTTCCATGTAGGGCTCTGTGCTGGGAGTGGAGCCTGATTAAAATTCTCTCTCTCCCTCTCCCTCTGCCCCTCTCCAACTCCATGTGCGTGTGTGTGCTCTCTATCTCTCAAAAAAAAAAAAAAATTCTAAAAACCAGAAATCCACTGGATTCACGAACACTAGAATTTAGACTAAGACATGCATGGCTGAAATGCCAATTACATTAATTCTGGCTTCATATTTTTGCATAATGGTATATTGAAATAAAAATTTTTAAATGCTACCAGAATAGCATCAGAAACTACCTGCTCAGAAGACTGAAAAATTCTAATAATACCGTATAAACACAATAATAATTTTAACACGCAGTAACACCAACATCTGAATCAATATGAAATTCATAGAATGATGGGTTTTTGAGGTGAAAGAGACTCTAGTTATTGTTTAGCCCAACCTTCTGATTTATAGAGGAGGAAACTCAGGCCAGAGTAAGGACCTGACTTGTCTAAGGACACCTGGAAGAAATAATGGCTGAGCCCAAATTCAAACTCAGGTCCCCCCGTCCCACCTCAGTGCTCTTTCCCGTACATTCGTAAGCACATAAAATGGTCATTGAATCACTAACCTTTCCTGGCTTCCGTTTGTAAGACTGGTATGGGGGTGAAATAGGGATTTCTGTGATGAGAAGCTGGGAGAACGGTGCGGTTGGATATGGTAGAACCTTTTATTAACTTCTGAACCTTCACCTAGATGATCAAAAAATTTGTTTTCAGCAGGCATTTTTGCTTTCAAAATGAACACAGTTTTCTTCTTGTAAACAATAAATAAGATTATGAATAGTTTCATTAAGTTTTAATAAAGTAGCAATAGCAGCTCCAATTTTATTGCCCATGAGCACCCTGTGCTACTGTCTACTGTCAGGAGTTTGTGTAATTTAAAATAGTTAATTAAATCCAATTAACATGTTGTGATTTCCACTATGCAAAGTCACTAGAGTAGTTAATAAAGGAACTATTAAGATTTTGTTCAGTTTTAATGACTACGATATAAAAGTACTAAATCTTGACAGAAGAGGTTTTGAATACAGCAAAGTTTTGTACAGGCAAAATCCTCAGGAAATACATATTAGAGTTTTGAGAGTAAAAAAACAAACAAACAAAATAACAACAAAAAAAATGAGCAAACTGGGAGAATTTAAAGATAAATGTATCAGTCAACATTAACAGGTTAAAAATCAACTTTGAGTGGATTCTTGAACATTTCAGAGAGAGTTAAAGACTTGATGTCTAGATCAGTTACACTAGATGATTGCCTTTTCTAAAGTCATTAAATGCTTTTATTATAGTCATGAAATATGAATTCTTTCTATTAAATGGTTTCTAGCTTTTAAAGACTATATGTATTCATATAAATCACATTTAATGGTATAGCTCAAGTATACTATTTTTACCTTTATTATAAGATGTTATGAATTACCTGGGTGCTCTCAGCAGGGAAGATGTAACTGTTTGGTATTTATAGACTGATTTAAATTTTCCAAACATTAATTAATTTGCATAACTTCTAAAGGAACTAGGTAACAATTTGCTATTTGACTCATAAAGAACCAAGACAGAAAGGTTAGTAGATTTGTTTAAGGTTACACAGTATACTAGAAAAACACAGATTATTCAAGTTTAAGATTCATCTGATCTTACATTAGTGAAATTTGCCATTGGACTCAGTTGTACCATACCTTGTTTTGCTCATCAAGGTCAAGGAAATCAAAAGGGAAATTTCATGAAGATTGGAGGTTGGGGTGGAGAAAATCACTTTCCAAAATAAATATCTATTGGCTGAAAAATGTCTGTGTGAACAAAGGTGTTAGGCTCCCACTGCCAGGATGCAGGGCTTAAGGGAAACCGTAAGCAGCTACCAGACTGTGAACACCAAACATTTGGTGAGCAGAGTTTAAAATGACTATGATTAGGGTTTAAAAATTGTTTTAGTGTTTATTTATTTATTTGTTTGTTTAGAGAGGGAAAGTCGGGGAGGGGCAGAGAGAGAAGAAGAGAGAGGATTGCAAGTAGGCTTGAAAGCCTGATGTGGGGCTTGAACTCCCGAACTGTAATATCATGACCTGAGCCAAAATCAAGAGTCTGAGGCTTAACTGACTGAGCCACCCAGACACCCCTATAAGTAGGGTTGTTTGGTTTTTGTTTTTTTTTTTAACAGGAAAAGAGTAGGCTGTCAGTGCAATCTTCCTTCCAGGTGAGTTGGAGGAGGAAAGGAGAGTGCCATGGGCGTTGCCTCAATGACAGCGAGGGCTCATGTGCACGTGGTATTATTCTGGAACTTCCATCTTGCCCATCCACCTTGTTCTCGTTCTCATCCTCAGCTCTCCTTGACCCACCACACCTCCAGACATGAGTAGCCTCCAGGATTTCCTAATCAGGGAGGCTGAGCTAATCACCCAAAGTACGGTACCCCAGACAAGGCCTGTGTATAGCTGATTTTCAGTAGCAGAGATGGAAGGGTCTCCACTTGTCTGATTGATATCAGGGTCATGGAGGCAAAGGTAAATTGGAGGAAGAAAGAAAGATTCCTCTTAAATAAAATTGTCAAGCATTGTGAAGATGTAAAATACAGGTTTGGCAGTTTCAGAGCATAGAGCATCATTTATCTGGATTTTCTGAAAGCCTTTGACAAAGTACACCTGACAACCTGCTCTTGAAAGCCAAAGTCACAGGATCCGACATAAAAACACAAAGGGTGGAAGGCAGATGATATTCAGATTCTGCCAGGCAGTCAGCACATTCATAATGCTTTCTTTAATGGTTTCAATTGCATAGATCTCAACGATGTAAAAGCCAGATCCAAGGGTTGTGTGTGTGTATGTGTGTGTGTGTGTGTGTGTGCGTGTGCGTGTGCGTGTGCGTGTGTGTGTGTGTGTGTGTGTGTGTGTAGGGGCATGGAGAAGAAGGTTACACTGGAGGTTGACATCCTTTCAAGATTACAGAAATAAATCCCAGGAACAGTGTCGCTGGGTGCGGAACATAAGCCCACTCTACGACGACCACATTCCCATGGTAAGGATAACCACTTTGCATTAGCTTGCTTGGAGGCAGAAGGCATGTAATGACCTTTAGCATTTACTGAGCACTTACTACCTAACACTAATTTTAATACAATCAGCATTAAGTTTCACCAGGAATGGAAAAGCTAAGGGCAATGGGAGTGCAGAAGAGGGAGTAATTAACTCTGCCTGCTGGCATTGCAGAAGGCTTTGGAACACCAACCCGAGCTGTATATTAGAATCACTCAGGGAGCTTTTCAGAAATACTGCTTCCTAGGGGCTCCTGGATGGCTCAGCTGGTTAAGTGTCTGACTCTTGGTTTCGGTTCAGGTCATGATCTCTCATTTGTGGATTCGAGCCCCATATCAGGCTTTCTGCTGTCAGTACGGAGCCTGCTTCAGATCCTCTATCCCCTTCGCTTTCTGCCCCTCCCACCTCTCCCTCTCTCTCTCAAAAATAAATAAACATTTAAAAAAATTTTTAATTAAAAGAAAGAAAGAAATCCTGCTGCCTGGGCCCCAACTCTGGGCAAATAAATCCAAGTAGCTGGACTGGAGCCTCGGCCTTGGTATTGTTTATCAAGCCCCCCAGGTGATTCTGATGTGCACTCAAGGTTGTGATATTTAAATTGTGTCTTAAGAGAAGCATTGAATTATATCACGTGGAGAAGAGGCTGCAATTATAGGGGGAAAGAATGGTGGCAACAAAGTAGAATCGCATACAGACATATGAAGATTTCACGGAAGGCGAGGAGCTCAGTGTGGCTGGAGTATGGTGTGTGTGCCAGAAGGGTAGGGTGGGGGACAAGCATGCAATGGTGGGTGGAGATTAATGCAAATTAAAGAAACCAGCTTCATGAATGTGCTGATTGCCTAACAGAAGTCAAATTTCCTCTGCTTCTGGCTTCTCCTTTATGTCATGCTTTACATTTTAGGCTGGAAATGGTATGGACTATCCTATATATAGAACAATGTTCCCTATATCTGGTACTTCATTGCTATTTCCCAAACTCTGTCGTTTTATGCCTAAACCTGCTATAATAGCTTTTTCAAAATTTAAAAGATATGGAAAAGCTTAAAAAAGAAAATAGCAATCATATTCCTGCCAGCCAGAATTAATCATTGTTAATATCTTGGTATATTTGCTTCTAGTGTTTTCAAATAGAAAAACCATTCTATTTTATTATTCTGGTAAAAATGATATATGCTCATTATAAAGATTCCAATTAATGTAGAAAAACACAAAGATGAAAGTTTAAGAAACCATGCCAAATATCGTTTGGTGATCCATTATCCCTGACATCTTTGGAATGATTAATATATCATCTTATAAAAATAGGATTTATATTACATTATTAAACTTAATTTTTGACATGAATTTAATAGGAGGGGGAAGGCTGAATTAAACCCAACAAATTATTAAACCTCAAATCAATATTTCTTTACCACAAGATTCCTACGAGTTGAAAAAGATTCCTCTGCACAGAGGTAGCATAGACAATGAGTAGCATAGACAATATGTAAACAAACGGGTCGGGTTGTGTTCTAATGAAACTTTATGTACAGAAATAGGTGGTCAGCTCTCAGGCAGTAACTTGTAGATACCCACCCTGTAGTTAAATAAAGGTGATTATGAAAAACCTTTAGATTTTTAAAAATCATGTTTTTAAAAAATGTTTATTTATTTTGAGAGAGAGAAAAAGAGATGGAGGGGCAGAGAGAGAGGGAGAGAGACAATCCCAAGCAGTCTCTGTGCTGTCAACGCAGAGCCTGACTCGGGGCTTGATCTCATGAACCGTGAGATCATGACCTGAGCCGAAATCAAGAGTCAGATACCTAACCGACTGAGCCATCCCAGCGCCCCTAAAGTCGTGTTTGAAATTTGAATAACATATCCCATCTTCAAAAGATGAGAGCATTAGAACTATCTTGCTACTGGCATCCCCTCTCCCTCACCTTCCAATGTTTTATTATTATTTTTACATTGCCCAGATTTATAATATCCACATTCTGTTTTGAAACCACATTGCTGGGATTGTTTAGCATCTATTCTACACATAAATGGATCCAGCGCCACCAACAGTCCTTTCGTTATGGCTTCTCTATGCTTGAGTTACTTACTTTGATTGGTTGTTTAATCGCCTGCTTTTGGTTATCAAGCAGTTTTTTCTAACAAGTGTTCATGGGTAGTTATACTTGAATTACATCTGGGGTCATCCTTTTTTTTTTTTTTTTTTTTTTTTTCTCAAAACTTTGCAGACACTGACACATTGTCTTCTACCATGAATATTGTGAAATCTGATGCCGGCTTGATTCATCCTTCACCCCTTGTCAGTGATTTTTCTTTCTGCCTTCATGTGTGAAACATTCTGTGTTTTTGAAGTTCAGGAGCTTTACTAGAAAACCTTTATTCCGTAACACTCAAAATCAAATTTTCCTGGGATTCAGTGCTTTCTTTCCACCTGTAGATTTTGTTCTTTCTTCATCTCTGGAAAATTTTCTTCCATCATATCATTGGCTATGTCTTCTCTTTTGCTGGGTTCTCTCTTAGAGATACCAAGTGTCATTAAGTGTTGGCTCATCTTTACCTTTCATGTTGTGGTTCCTAATGATTCACTTCTCTCCTGGTTCATTTTAGAATAGAACACCCTGATTTTAGCTGAGCATATGGCCATCCAGTCGCAGACTACATTTTCCAGTGTGGCTAAGGGTGGACATGTGACCAAAATCAGACCAGTAAGACGTAGGCAGCGGTGGTAAGTGTAACCTCTGGGCCATCTCCTTAGAATGCCTACCCTGGACTAGCTTTATCGTTCCTATGGGCTGAAAGGGTAGAGAGGAGCCAGCTTCAACCACTGGAACGAGAGTGTCTGTAACCACAGGAACGAGATGCTACAGCCTCCAGAGAGAAGGAAGCAGAGTCATCCTGTGAGCCTTAGACTTTTCATGTGTGGACTGTTTTGTGAACAAGAAATAAATTGATCTATTTATGGCATTACATTTTCGGATTTCTTTGTTACAGCAGCTTAGCTTGTAACGAACTACTATGCGTATCTATTAGCTTCTAATTAATTTCCTTTGTCTTTTTCCATTGCGTTTGCTGTGCTTACAGTCTTTTCTCCACGCCCATATTTCAGTGTTCCGCAGTGTCTGTTCTGTTCTTACTATTTATAGTTTATTTATTAGTTCCATAAAGTATTTTGGTATTCAATTTGTTTCCTTATGTCTGCAGCCTCCCTTTTTATCTCATTCTGCTATTTTATCATCTCGTGGATGAGCTCTAGTTTTACTTAATTTATGTTCCTAGCAAGCTGTGCTATAATATGAAGAAATGGTGAGAAAATTCCTTCTGTTCCTTGAGTTATATTTTTTTCTAGGTTAGGCTTTGTCTTTTGCAGCCCATAGTTCTCCCTCCCCCCTTCCTCTTCCTCTCTTTTTGTTAGCTGTGGGTGAGATACTGGCATTTATATAATAAATCAGCGTAGTGGCTGTATCATTTCTTTCCCCCTTGTATATTCTTGGGCAGCTCTGCCCAGACCATCTGCTTGCTTTGATGTAGCATCTCCTCCCCCGTAGTCTGCTACCAGTGTGTTTTCTTTCCCACATGAGAAGCAGGTACTCTGGGTCTCCTGTACCTTTCTGTTACCTGAGGGCCCGGGTCAGGGAAGCCTCCATTTTAGGATACATACAGTCTCTGTTAAAATATGCAGGCTCTCTCCCCTCTCCTGAGGTTTTGATGAACATCCTATATCAGGGTTTGCTCTCCTTAGTTGAGGATGAATCCCTCCCTCCCTCCCTCTAGCCCCAGGGGTTTTGGATCATTTCAGTAGAAGCCTAAAGACTTCACCTCTCTCTCGAAGAATCAGACATTGTTTGCTCTCCAATTTCACCTCTTTCTTCCACGTCCTCTTGTCAAAAGAGAAAAAAAGGTAAGGATGCTTGCTTGCTTGTCTTCTCTCCAGATTTTGTACTATTTCTGAGAATCTCAATATTTTGATAATTTACCAGTGGGATTTCGTTTCTGAGGGGCAGGAATGGGGTAGAATTGGAGCTGTGTTGTACCTCTCTACTCTGCTCCAGAATCTTCTGCTGGATGAATTTAAACCTACACAGCCGCATTATACAACCCTGCATGACCGTATTCTGCAGTCCTGCCTCAGCCCTCCTCCCCATATTATGGACGGCACACTAAAGATCCGGAAGGGAAAGTGGCTAGGACACACATCTCATCTGCCCAATAGAGGCAGAGCGAAAAGGGCACATCACTGCTTCATGGCCCAGGGCTTTTTTACTCTATTTTCTTGCTTTCTGAGTTCTCGAACCTTTCAAGCCAAACACAGCTTAGGTCAGTAGCTCTACTCCTGTCCTCATGGTAAAGCCCTATCACTCTGTTCCCCTCTTCATTCCTTTCTCAGCATCATTTAACATAGGTACAGTCCGGGCCTCACTTTCTGTCAGAAAAACTCTCCAGCATTCTTGGAGCTAGAAGAACTCCCTTTCTCTATAGCAGAAAAGCAAAAACCATGGGCTTGGAACACAGGATTTCAGTCCTACCTCTGTCATTTAATCAGCAGTGTGCTGGGGTAAGTCATTTAACTTCTTTGAGTCTCCATTTTATCTTCTGGAAAAGAGGGATATTATTAGCTACAGGGCAGCTGAATTTTATGGAAGGGAATTTTTCCTGGAAGCATGTCAAATCTCAACTCACATAATTTGAGACAGCCAGACAGCGAATGGCAGGAATGGCAAAGACTGTTGCTTGGCCTTCAACGTGTGACACAGGCAGAAATTACATTTCTCAGCCTCCCTTGCAGCTTGATTTGTCTTTGGGACAAGATTCTGGCCAGTGCTACAGGAATTGCATTGATTCTTCTGGTTGGGATAGAGACATGATGGCAGGAGCCCAGCAGCCACCTTAGCCATCTTAGATCACAAGAAAGTGCAGAGCTGCCATATAGCCATTAATTGTGTGCGGTGATGAAACATCATTGCTGTGTTTAATCACTGTTATTTGTTACATGTGCTGAGTTTACGTCCTAATGGTACAAGGTGTTTTTTATTTATTCAGATGGTGTCTCTCTGTGGAGACTTCAGCATAAATATATCTCAAATTCAATCAGCCTGCACCAGCTTTGGAAAAAATGAAAGTTTGTTTCTTTTTCTTTCTTTTTTTTTTTTTTTTTTTTTTACATTTGGGGGGATTTAAATTATCTCAAACTTTGTGTATAAAGCAATAATGCAATATTATCATTTTATATCATGGAATTGCAAATTTATATAATCCAATTTTGCATAAAATTCAGCATCGCTGATCTTCCATTAGGCCACTGTGAGGACTTATTATGTAGAGATGCACACCATAACTTTTTCTCATCTCAGGAATTGTTGAACATTCTATTGGAATGTAACATTCATTTTTTTTAGAGAGAGTGTGTGCACATGTGTAAGCATGTGTGGCACACAAAAGTGGGAAGGGGCAGAGAGAATCTTAAGCAGGCTGTATGCCCCGCGTGGAGGCCATGGAACCAGATGAGGGGCTTGATCTCACGACCATGAGAACACAACCTGAGCCGAAATCAAGAGTGGGATGCTGAACTGACTAAGCCACACAGGCACCCTGTAATATTCATTTTTGAAAAGGCACAAATCATAAGGTCATCAGTTGATACATTTTAACAAAGCAGACACTGTGGGAAACCAGCATCCAGAATAAGAAGCAGAGCATTGCAAGCACCCCCAAGACCTCTTTCATGCTCCTTGTCAGTCACTACCACAACCCGAAGGTAACCACTATTCTGAATTCCACTCCCAGCTATTCTTATTCTGTTTTTGAATTTACATAAATGGATTATTACAGTATTAAATAAGCATCAACACATCAGAGAGAAAGGTACCAGAATTCAGAGTCTCCATAACACATCATTTATAATGTTCACAATAATAAAAAGTTACTATGTTTACAAAGAAATGGGAAAATGCTCATATAGGAGAAACAGTTGTCAATACAAACAGATCTTGGAGGTGATGCTTTATGATATAGATTGTGGTGATGGTTTCACAGGTGTATGTGTAATCTCCAAACTCATCAAGTTGCATACATTAAATATGTACAGCTTTTGTATATTGGTCATACTTTAATAGTTCTAAAAAAAGAAACAGCTGTCAAGATAATTCAGAGGGTAGAATTAGCAAATAAAAACATTAAAGCTATTATTGTACATACTCTAAGGACCTTCAGGGAAATATGATCATAATTAATTAACAGATGGAAAATCTTGGTAGAGAAATGAAAACTATAGAAAAAGAAACAAATGGAAATTCTAGGACTAAAGAGTGTAATACCTGAAATGAAAAGTTTATTGGATATGGTAGTCAGCTTGAAGAAAAATCAATAGATACTATCTAACCTGAAGAACAGAAAGAAAAAATTATTTTAAAAAGAACAGATCTTCAGAAACCTATGGGCAATATCATGTTGTAAAATTTGTATTCGATCGAAGTCCTAGAAAGAGAGGAGAGAGAGAAATGTAGAGGAAAATACTTAAAGAAATAGTGGCCAAAATGTCTCCCAGTTTTCTGGACAACATAAACTTACAGATCCTCGGAGCTCAAGCAGGATAAACACAATCAAGCCCCCTGGAAGCTAAAGACAAAGAGAAAAACTTGAAAGCATCCAGGAAAAAAAAAAAGAAGACCCATTATATAGAGGGAATCAATGATCCAAATGATGGCTGACTTATTAGAAATGATGAAACTTTAAAGCATTGAAAAAAAAACCCACAGAAAAACTTTGGCAACCCAAAATTTGACATAAAGGCAATATAAATACTTTTTTTGGCAAAAGAATACAATGCATCACCAGCAGGTGTGTGTTACATTGCCTTCAGCAGGCAAGAAATGCTTACGGGAAGATTTTTTAGGCTGACAGAAAATGACACAAGATGGAAACTTAGATGTCTATGGTAAATATAAAATACTATGTGTTTTTCTCCTCTTAGTTTCTCTGAAAGGCAATTGGCTATTTAAGGCAAAAAATTATAACATACTGTGCAGTTTACAATATATGTAAATCACATGACAACAATAACACAGGGAGGTGGGTAAATGAAATTCTATGGTTGTAAGTTCCTTACATTGTATGTGAACTGGTGCAATATTAACTCTGAGGAAACTATAATAAGTTAAGGATGCATATTGTAATTCCTAGAGCAACCACTAAAAATAACACAAAGAGGTATGGTTCAAAAGTCAATAAAACAGAATATTAAAAAATTTAAATTATATAATCCTAAGTCAGGCAGACAACAAAGGAACAAAAAAGAGATGGTAAAAATAAAAAACAAGTAGAAAAATAGTTTTTCTACATCAAACCATGTCAATAATTGCATTAAATGAAAACAGACTAAACACTCTAATTAAAAAGCAGAGATTATCAGACTGAATTTTAACCTAAGATAAAACGATATGCTATCAATAAAAAGTGAATTTTAAAGACACAGGTTGAAGTGACAACATCAACAAAAGGTTGATATGCCATGTAAACAGTAAGCTAAAGAAAGAGGGAGTGGCTATATTAATATCAGATAAAGTAGACTTTTGAAAAAAAATGTTTATTTTTGAGAAGGGGGGCCAGGGGCAGAGAGAGGGAGACACAGAATCTGAAGCAGGCTCCAGGTTCTGAGCTGTCAGCACAGTGCCTGATGTGGGGCTCAGACCTACGAACCATGAGATCATGACTTGAGCTGGTCAGACACTTAACTGATTGAGCCACCCAGGTGCCCCAGACAAAGTAGACTTTAAGACAAGGACTATTATCCAAGAGGAAGAGAAATAGGGTCAATTAGCCAAGAAAACATAAAAATCATAAACATGTGTGTCTCTAATAACATTAACACAAAATACATAAAACTACAATCATCAGAACTAAAGGAAGTAGTAGATAAACCTTCAATCGGAGTTGAAGATTAAAAATTCCCCCTCGGTAATTTGTAGAACAAAGAGATTTTTAAAAATCAGTAAGGATATAGAAGATCTGAGTATTAGATCAAGATCAGCCCCCTTGAACTAATCGATATTTATAGAGCACTACAACCAACCACTGTAGGATACACATTCTTTTCAAATGTACATGGAACACTCACCAAAATGAATTATATCCTGGACCATAAAATAAGTCTCAAACAACTTCAAAAGATTTAAATCTTACAGAGTATGTTCTCTGACCCTGATGGAATTAAATCAGAATTCAATAAGAATGAGAGAACTAAGTCAACACCCTTCTACATAAGGGTGGCTCTACATGAGCCAAAGAAATAATCACTTGGGGAATTTTGAACTGAATGGTAATAAAAATGCAACATATTAAAATTTGTGGGATGCAGTTAGAACACTGTTGAGAGGAAAATTTATCATCCTAAATGCTTACATTAGAAAAGAAGAAAGGCCAAAAGTCAATCATCTAAGATTCTACCTTAAAGAGTCTTAATATAAAAAAAAAGAGTAAAATACACTCAATATAAGTCAGCGTAAGAGAATAAAAAAGAGAAGAGGAGAAATCAATGAAATAGAAAACAAATAATAGAGAAAAATAGAGAAAGTGATTCTTAGAAAAGATTAATAAAATTGGAAAATCCCAGCAAGAGTGATAGAGAAAAAAGAGAAAGCAGAAATTGCCAATATTGAAAGTAAAAGAGAAAGGGAAGGAGGTAGAGGAAGGGAGGGAAGAAATGAAGGAGGGAAGGGAGAAAGGGAGGAAAGAAGAGAGGAAGGAAGGGAGGAAGGAAGAAAAGAAGGAAGGGAAGGAGGAAGGAAAAGGCATATGGAGAGTTGCAGTTCTCAGAATTGAAAGGGGTCTTAGGACGAGGCAAGGGTAGTTAGTAGCAGCAGTGACCATGGGGTTGGGAACAGACTTGAAGGGTGAGGTGAGCAGAGAGGACCATGGAGGAGACTCCAGAGGAAATATCACGCTGAACACACTGAAGTCTGAGGTGTGAGCATCTGTACACCTCACAGGCCCCGTATAGCACATCGCATAAAAAAAACAAAAACGAGTGGAGTTTGTTATGATGTCCCAAAGCCTCCAAGAAAATACTAGATTCCAATAAAATGAGACTAAGAAAGGAAAATAGTATCGTCTACAATTTTTTCCATCGAAAATACTTCAAATCCAGCACTTAAGCAAAACTTCCCGAGGTGCATTCCTCTGAATATAGTTCTAGGAGCTGTTCTGCCGAGAAGGGTCTGAGGAAGTTTGGGCACTGGCTACCCTCCTCCTAGAGGTTCATGATGGGCACCAGTGAGTCAGTGACTCCAGGTGGCCTAAGTGTGTGAAGGTCAGTCTGACTCTCTTCAACCTCACATTTCTCATTTTTATGGGACCACAAAACTCTTTCTTTCATGGAACACCTATTGTCATTCCAAGGAACCAGTATTCTGGACAAGGAATTAATGCATAGCTAACAACGGTCATTGCTGTGATTTGTTAGTATCAGGCCATACCTCAAAATTTAAAGATAAGGGAGAGCTTGGTTTTTTGTAAAACGTTTCTTCAAAGGAGCCTGAAACACACTGGACTCAGGGATTTTCTGGTGGATTCGGACTAACAAATAGAAGTCTAATTACTTCCTGTGGTTCTTTTTTCTCTATAAATGTAACAGCATTTCTTTGTAACATTCTGGTAGAAATTTAAAAATTCTGGAAAAGCAGGGTGCCTAGGTGGCTCAGTCGGTTGAGCCTCTGACTCTTGATTTCAGCTCAGGTCATGATCCCAGGGTCGTGGGCTCAAGCCCCATGTCGGGCTCTGTGCTGAGCATGGAGCCTGCATGAGATTCTCTCTCTCCCTCTCTCTCAAAAAAAAAAAAAAAAGTTCTGGAAAATGATTACAAGAGAACAATAAAGTACTGGGATTTCATCTACATGTCTGTTACATCTCATACAAGAAGAAAGAATGGCTTGAGTTGCTTACCTTTGTGATTTTGGCATATTGGTGGATACTATACCACACTACCGCTCCAACATTGTCACTAGATATGAAAAGAAAGCAGCTGGAGGACCTCTGTGTTCTATGCAATCTTTCTGTAACCTAGGGCTGCAGATCACACATTGATACTTAGATAGAATAGATCTCCTCAACCTTTACTTGGGGCCCATGAGAGGAAGCGAGTTTAAATGGCGGTCCTTTGAGTTCAGACCTAAGAAAGACTTTGTGAATGGGTTTATTATTTATCATAATGATGTTTGCTATTGCGATGTATTCCCTTATTGTAGAACAGTGTGCTGGTCTCTGGGCATTGGTGTTTAAATACCGGCAAGGGTCACAAGTGAGAGGAAGTTTGGTCCTCATTTACCTCATACCAGCAGTTGGTTTGGCACACAGCTGCAGAACTGCTGGGGCTCTTTTTATTTAATTTGGCATCCCTTCCTGAGCAGTATTGAGACTTTCAGTTCAATGACTCCACTGGGCTTTGCCATAATTTCTATGCTGTATCAGTAAACCCTGCGGAAGAGATGCCTAAGCAAACCTGAAAGCAGGATAGGAACGCTTCCAGTTCAGATATTTCTGCTTAAGTCAGTGACAGAATTAACCCTAGATATAAATTAAGCTTGTTTAAAAAATACAACTTTATTCATTAGTTAATTAGTAGAGAAACTGATTTGTAAGGAATATTATTAGTAATGTGTGTGTGTGTGTGTGTGTGTAAGACTTTGTCCTTTGCCTGCAATTTCTCTTGGGATAATTTTCCTAGACTCTGAATCACAATGTCAGAAGAAAATACAAGCCCAAATTCTGAGTGAGCCACATATTAATTACATGGCTTGGTCATATACCTTAACCTCTATGCCCTGAAGTTCTTATCTGTGAAATGGGAATAGTGATCTCTCCAACATGCCCTGAGTATTATAGGTGGTGACACATAAAAGTTAGGTGGTGACACATAAAAGTCAGGTGGTGACAGCATCAGGCACATAACAGGTACTCCACAGATGCTTGGCGAAATGCATAATTGCAAAAAGAAAAACATCAACACCTCCTGTGAACTTCGTTTCCACGGTCAGAAGAGAAACCAGTTTCACCTGGTCTGCTTTTCTGTTTCATAGGTCGTGTTGGTCAGAAAAGGGAAAGGAAAGGAACCAAAGGGAATCGATTTTGCTCAGAATCAGAATCCTGGGCTGTCGGAACTAGAAGAAATCTTAGGGATGGTGTGATCAACGCCCTAAATTTACAACTGAACAAACTAAGGCCCAAGGAATGTAAGTCGTTTGCCCCCAAATCACATAGAAGTTAGTGACTGATTCAGGATTGGGGTCCAATATGAATGTGGACTTTTCGTATAAAGGGGATTGTTAATATTATGTGACGTTACGGTGTTTTAAAAAATCTTCCTTTGGCTAACCTGAAAAATAGTTCTCTTTTCATAGTTTTCTTATTTTTTTTTTAAACATTTTACTTTAACCCATCAGGAGTTTTCTTTGGTTTAGGATGTAAAGTTAGGAGTTAACTGAGTGCTCTCTTTCCAACACATTAGTCCAGTAACTTGGCCCCACACATCTAACTGTCCCTCCCTTCCCCACCAACTTACACCTTTCCTACATTCAAACTTATTTTTTTACAGTAAGGTCAATATCCGTGCTCATTTTTTTATTCCATTGATCTGTTAATTTTTCTATCTGTAGGATGCTATTATAATTATGTTAATGTTATCATATGTTTTAACAAGTTGTATGAAAAATTTACCTTCATTAATCTTCTTTAGGAGAAAAAAAGTCCTGAAGCTTTTGCCCATTTATTTTTCAAGATGATGAACACTGGCAAGTGGGAAAGAATTAATATTCCACACAAACCAAATAAAACCCGTAAGTTTTTGGATTGAAATTACATTAGATATAAATATTAATTTGGAAACAACTGGAAGTTTTTATTATAATCATTTTTCCTTTTCAGGAATATGATGTATTTTTATTTATTCAGTTGCTCTTTGATGTGGCTCAGTAAATTCGAGACATAATGTGTAAAGCTTTAAAAGCACTCTATGATGATCTAGGGAAGGGAAAATAAAATTCTACCTGAAGAGATCTGGGGAGATATTTTTATGGCGGAAAAGAGGAGAGCGTTACAAATATAGCCAAATGAGGTACGTGGTATTTCATTCTTTACATTAACTTGACACAGCCTAACTCAATTGCAGAGGTCCTTACCAAGTTGTTATTCAAAGTCATTGACCACATACACACCAACCAACAGCAAATTCGTACTGGATTCTTACCAGATCTGCCACATGTTTGATGTTGGAGATAGGTTCCCTGTTCTCAAAGGAGTTTACAGTCTAACTGAAGTAAGTGTCCATCTTTAAAAGCCTCAGCTCTAGAGGGTAGACCTTAACTGTTCTCACAACACATACACTCACACGATAGGTAATTATGTGAGGTGATAGAGGTGGTAATCGTTTCACAGTATAGTATATATGTGTACAAAATCATGACATTGGACACCCTAGACTTACACAATATTATTCTCAATTATATCTCAATAAACCTGGCGGGGGTGGGGGTAGGAAAGAACCAGCTCCCCTTTTCTGATCCTTGGGTTAATATCGCCTCTTAACTGAGTAATTTGATCTTTTACTTCTATTCCCAGACCAAGGTGGAGAAATTTCTCCAGCAAATTCCTTGGTCATCAAGGGAGCGATTTTTGGCTCGGTGCAGGTCAAAGTCATCATCTTCAAAGCCACCTGCAGGGAGCATAGAATAAGAATTAAGAATGCCAACCTGGAAATCAGGCTGGCGAGTTCGAATTATGGCCCTTTGACTTGTAGCTGTGTGACTTTGGGCAAGTTATTTAGCCACTTTTGCCTCAGTTTCCCCAAATATAAAATGCAAGTGGTAAAATAGTACCCAACTTGTAGGGTTACTGTAAAGATTACACGAGACAACTTGTGTCTGTTGTATTTACCACCATGCCTAGCATGGAGAAGCACTCACAAATGCCGGCTCTTTCTTAAAATGTAGTGTCCTGGGCAGGTAATACATTTCAGCTTTACATGCAGCCGATAGCAAAAGCACAGCTAGGTGTCCTGCGAGTGTTCGAGATTAGAAAATGGAGTTGGTGGGAGAATTATCTTTCCTTCTATGGAAGTTGACATTCCACACTTGAAACTATGGGCAAATGGAATGATAAACATGAGCATGTGGGGAAATGGTGATATCTTCCCCTGGGATTGCAATGTTTTAGATTAAATGATAACTCTATAACTAAGAGGGTTACAGTTTTGAAAATTCTTGGCTGAAAGAGTCAATCCTCTTTCCCCCTAAATTATGGTTATATTAAATGAATCCAGTATTGGGTATCCAGTACATCTTTAAATGGGTTGAGAAGAAGATGTTGGGATGGTATTTTCTCTGTGGTCAGCTCCCTCTCTTGGGTCCCTGCCTCTTTGCACTTTACAGTGCTTCCTGGTAACTTCCTACGAGGATCAACCCCTTTGCAGTTAGAAATGGAAAACGGCATTTTGAGACTCAGAATTTTCTTAGGAACGTATTAAACAAAGTGGGGTGAGGTCCCCAGGCAAGCTCATGGGAGATATTAGTGCAAATGAACCTAACCAGCAGCTATATCTGGGCCCCTCACCAGCCAGGCACGGGGAAAGGGAATTCCCTTGCTCCAAGTGGCCCCAGTGGCTTGAGAACCATGGGGAGATAGGGAAGCAGGGTATCCCACCGGGAAATCCCTGAGGATACTTTGTATTACAGACCGGTTCCTTCCCACCTCTCTTCTCGGCTTTCTCTTTCTCCTCTTGATGCATACTGTTTCTTCCAGCCAGGGTTTCTCTCCTGCTGTGGGTACTACAGTTACTTAGATAGAAAGAGCAGTGACAGGGAGATGTGTTCCCCCCACTTCTCTCCCCAGCTCTGAGTGTTAAGCGAAAAATATGAGTACATGATCAATGCGGTCAGCCCCAGGCATAAACTGCTTTAAAAGACCCAAGCCCCCGACAGGAATGTAGCGTAACTAGTGTTATCAGAGAAGCGAGATATCACCTGAAGGCGAGTGGCCTGTTACAGTAGGAAATTAGTAAAAAGGAAGGCAGTGGTTAAGAACAGAGGCTCTAATATCAGATAGGCCTGGGTTTGAATCCGGGCCGTACCACTTACTAATTGCATGACTGGAGCAAGGAACTTAATTTCTCTAAGCCTCAGCTTCTTTATCAGTAAGATGGGAGGAAGAGCACTCCCTCCACTGGGATCCATGTGGGCATGGATATCAGAAGCTCAGCACAATGCAGTGTAATTCGTCCAGTCCAAGCAGGTAGTAGCTATTTATTATAAAAAGTTGAATCAGAGAGTCGGAATTTCTTAGCGTCCATAAAGCACTCTCCACAGGGATTGATTCATATTCCTTTGGCAGGAGCAGCTTCACAGATGGATGCATCAGACTATAAATGTGTGATGCTGCTCACCATGAAGATCGTCCAACTAATTACCCTCAGTCAGTTCCCCTGTCCGCTAAGCAGCCTTCTCACTGCGCTTTCCGTATAGCTTTCTAAGAAGGATACAATGTGCTCACCAGATCAGGTTGACCTGAACATCCAGGCTCGTCCAACCATTATAGCTCTCCTTAGAATAAATCAAGTGGCACTCCAGTTTATACGTCAATCTCTTATGAGTTCAGCTGTACTCAAGAGACTGGTCCAACTCTGACAAAATGGAATCTCTAATCCTGTCAAGCTGAGGGTCGGGTCACACCCCGGGTTGCCCCGAATTAATAGTCTTCCAGGGCTCTTGAAGCTGCGAATTGCTGACCTGCCATACAGGTATAGCCAGCCTCGAGACTAGTTTCTTTGAACTACACAGGATTTTTTAAGTTATCTGGGCAAGAATTTACAAATCCAGAGATTTCGCCAAAAACGCAAACACGCGTTTCCAGCTTTCTCTCGAAAACCCAGCCACAGGGCTAGGGCTGAGGTGGCTGCCTCCTCCAGGGAGGGCCGGTCTCTGCAGCTCAGCACTCCAATAATGAAGACAGCTCTACGCCCAGTCTGTTTTCACCAGCCCTGTCCCAGCAGACTTACTTTTGTGACTCCTGTTCTAAGTAAGAACACTTTAGACATTTTCTTAAGGTTTTTACTTCTTGGAAAAGAGAGAAAAAGGAAGAAGAAAGCCTACCCCATGAACACTCCTTTTGATAAGTTTGGAAACACACCTGTATTTTAGAAAACACTCAGATGAAGATAGTCCCCTGGAACATTTCGTTGCACGAGCAGCTGGGACCACAGAGAGTTGGTAAGTGGGTGAGATTGGGGAGGCCTCACACTGTCCTGTGCTGAGGCTGGTAATTGGCAATGAGGAAGGGAGGGGGTGCAGCCAAAGGGGTACAGGGTGGAGTGGAGGGGCAGGCAGACAGGGTATATGAGAAGTCAGTGACCCCCTGTGCTCCAACTGGCTCTCTTGCCTCCAGCAATCTGGCCCCAGATCCTGCTTTGGACTAACACTGGGGAGGAAGATGTGAGACATGGGAATTAGGGATGGGTTTCCAATAGAGTCCTAGGAAGTAGTGGGGAAGTACTCAGCATCTGGACAGAAAGCCCAGCCATCCAGCTAGATTGGCAGCTCTGAGTGGCCACTCGTATGACAGGGATAGAGTTGTATGTAAATGGTCAGGGGGAAGGCTGTCTGTGGAAATCTAAATAGGCCATTTCATGAACACTGAACAAGTTCAAGAGACAATGCTAGATAATGCTATTCAAGAAATCTTTATAGCCAAAAGGAGAGGAAATAAAGTTTAATAACCAATGAAGACATCAAGGGAGAGAGATTGTTCAGGAGAATTCTAAAGCTGCCATTCAGTAGAGAATCTGGAGAAGTGATCTAATTTCAGAAACTGCCTTCAGCCCTTCTTCTTATGATCGAGGCTGAGATCACACATTTAGATTTCAGTAGCCCTTTCAAGGCCAACCATCAATTGGCCATACCTGTCCAACCACATCTTTTGGTTTTCCCTTTATAAAAATTCGAGATGGTTAGGCGAAGCTCCAGGCTACCCTCTGTTACTCATTCTTCTCCACCTCTGCCTTTGCTTGTGTGGCTTCCAGCGCTGCAACTGCATGGCCCTCTTCTCTCAGCCATGCCCACCAGCTCCTCCAAGGCCTGTTTTGACGCAGGCCTGCCCCCAGCGGTTACACCCATCACTACGTCGTCTCCCCTGAGAGACTGGCAGTTCTCCAAGGCACCCGTGTAGCATTCATTGATCTGGGAGACACAGAATCAGCGCTGTGGTCCCAGCGACGACTCAGAACAGCCAATTTGTCTTCTCAGGATACAGATGGGGAATCCCAGTCCTTAGAGACTGAGTGTTGTTCCCTTGATAGCATGGAGCTTATAGCAGTGGCATGGGACCAGTTAGCACCCATGTCTTCTGAGTCTCCTCTTGGTCTCTGGTTCTTTCCACTGAAGAGCTCATGGCTGCTTCCAGACCTCACAGTTGCCAACCATAAACAGATTTATTCAGGCTTCATTGCAAATAGAGATGGAAATCAAAAGACTATACAAATTGGGTATTTTGGTGGCATATTGTCCCACCTTTACAGGCTAATGAGAAGGATTTCCTCCAAATAGGTATCTTCTGGGCTTCGATTACACATTCTGCTTCAGAGGTGATGCTTCTAAAGAAAGTATAGGGTGAGTTACTCTCGTCTATGGGTACTTACTTCTGTTCTACCAATGAGGTTTTAAAAGGCTAAGAATGTATACTTGAATTCAAGTACAGTTTAAGGTACAATGGGTTAGAATATTGGAGAACACAGCAATTGTATTTATTCATTCCAAGTATCTCTCAGTGGATAATTAACCTGGGCCATGATAAAAACAATTCTATTAGGCCCATTTCTCTTGTGGCTAATGCTACTGTGCTACTTGCTATAGTATTTTTCTTCTGCTTCATCCTAAGCAGAATGCTCACTATAATAATGCAAATATTACCTCTTGTGTAGCGGTTCCATTTTCCTGCTTGCAATGGAAAAGCCACAGTAGTTAGATGAGAGAACGAAGTTTTATATTTTCACTCATGAAGATGCAATTCTTATGAAAATCTGCAGATCTATCCACTTTTTGGTAGGCTTCCTATACCATCAACTAAAGAAGTAGGTCTTTTATCCATAAAGAACACAGAGTTTTTAGGATACTTCTTTGTTCTGATACATAATTTGCCCCATACTGGATGTTTGTATAAAAGAAAAGGAAATCTATCATAGGGAGTTCTAATTTGGGGGGATCATGGACCCCTTTGGTCCTATAAACCCCTATGCAGAATAATGTTTAAAATTTTTTTTAATATTTATTTTTGAGATACAGAGAGAAAGAGCACAAGCAGGGGAGGGGCAGAGAGAGAGGGAGACACAGAACTCAAGGCAGGCTCCAGGCTCTGAGCTTTCAGCACAGAGCGTGATGTGGGACCCAAACCCACGAACCGCAAGATCATGACCTGAGCCGAAGTCAGACACTTAACCGACTGAGCCACCCAGGTGCAGAATAATGTTTTTCAAATGCATAAAATAATATACACTGGAAACCAAACGTACTGAACTACAGTTCTATCCATGGACCCCTGGTACCTTAAACCTATCCTAGAGCTGACTCAGGGTCTATCATCTACATAATGTTTGGCTCTTCAAAGTGGAATTATGAGGTTAGAAACACAGCCTCCTAGTTACCAAAACTCAAGTCCAAAGCCCAAGTCACAAAGTGCAAAGGCAGTGGGTCACGTCAGGGAGCAAGGCTAGCTGGTTAGCAGGTGGCTGCTGACCTGGGATGATTCCAGGGCAGTGAGAAGCTCTCTTCCTGCATCCCCAAATCCCCCTTCTCCCTGTCCACTCATGCTTGAAATCCCTTAATAGAGTCTCACTCCTTTGGTTCAATTAAATAGAGGATTTACTCTTGTTAAAAAACAAAAACCCATGGGAAAGGTAATAGTCCATGCCAAAGATTTTCAAATTTATTTTCAGGAGTAGAACCTATTTTTCAAATGCAACTTTAAATAGAATTCTGATAGGTAAGTAAATGCAAGTTTTATAAGAGTTTAGTATAATTCTATATGTTGAATTATATATAAACATGTATATGTATATATCTGTTTATATGTAAATCAACACTGGAAACAATGAGGTTGTCTCGATGAAGGCAAATTATGAAATCAAGAGTTACAGATAATAACTACCACCTTACATCCATCTCAGCATACAATTTATTTCTGTATTTTTTTCTTGCATGGACAAGACAGAGAAAATTCTGATGCAAATAGATAAGGAATTTCAAATAGCTAACAATTTGTTATGGTATTTGTAACCTCAGGATCTCCCCCAACTAAAATGGTCCAGAAGCTTTAAAGAACAGTAGGAATTTTTGGTTTCAAAACAGAATTTCAACAATATCTAACACGTGTTCAAATTCCTTGGTAATTAAGGATCAGTTGGTGAGTACTTAATTTAGGGAGTATGTCCAGTAGATTTCATCAGTAAGTTGAATCCTAACTCCCCTACTGATTTCATAACCTTAGGTGAGTAGCTTAATCTTAGTCTCCATCTCATGTATTAAAAGGTTATAAAAATGGCATCTATTTTATAGGTATAAGGGTTAAATATGATAGTGTTCATAAAGCACTTAGCATAGTGTCTGGAACAGTTCATAAGTGCTTTTATTATTGAATAATAATAATAATAATAATAATAATAATGGAAGTACTTTTCAAACATGTCATGTAACATTTTAAGATGTTCCATCACATCCCATTTAAATTTCTTTTTAGGGGCGCCTGGGTGTCTCAGTCAGTTAAGCCTCCATCTCTTGGTTTCAGCTCAGGTCAAGATCGTCACAATTTTGTGAGTTTGAGCCCTGAACTGGGTTCTGTGCTGATAGTGTGGAGCCTGTTTGGGATTCTGTCTCTCCCTCTCTCTCTACCCCTACTCCACTCTCTCTCTCTCTCTCTGTCTCTCAAATAAATAAGCTTAAAAATTTTTTTTTTAATTTCTTTTCGGATATCTCTGCACCCTCTTGTTTTGGATATTCACTCAGTTTCAAAACAATCTACTTTTGTTTTGTGGGTTGAGGCAAATTTTAAGATGATGCTTTACTGCTGACCTTTTATCTACAGCTGTAAGTGAAGCAACAGGCCGACCCTGCACTGCCAGATGGAACGTGTGCAGCACATTTCCAACCAGGTGAGAACCAACCCAAACTTAAAATGAGCAATGAGATGATCTATAATGCTATATGATCACATTGCAATGTGTCTTATTGTAATTTTACCATGTACCATTGTGCTGCCAAATGTGAGCTCCAGAGAACTTGCCTGGCTTTTAATGCGTGATAGCTCGCATGTGTCGTGATACCAATACCAGTCGAACGCTAGTAGGGGCTAGGTACCGCTTTAAGACCTTGACCTGTATTTGGCCTTCACTTATTTATCTGTATGATTATTATAGGAGTGGATATGAGCAGACCTAAATTTCAAAACGTGACCAAAAAAAAAAAAAAAAAAAAAAAAAAAAAAAAAAAAAAAAAAAGTGACCAGTACAAAGATTCGCCCTAGCTAGTGAAAGACATCTTTATAAGAAATTCAAATGTGCATGTGCGTGCACGCCTGTGCGCTCAGAGTTAACCCGCCAGTGCAAACTAACCCATTGCTGGTATCTTAGTATGTGCTAAAATTCGGCACCTAACTTAAGTATGTCTGTGTTGTCCTTTGCTGCACTTTAAAATCGTTCAAATATTTATTAAAAAAATTAAGTGTGAATTGAATGTTTGCAGCTTCCCCGAAACTCACTGGGGTTCTCTGTAACAGTTTGAAAACGAGAGCATTAAACCTTTTTACTCATTTATACTGAAGTGTGAGAGGAGCCAAATCAGATCCTTTTGTGGAAGCATAGGTATGAAGAAGGGGAAGAAAGTATGAGACTTCTAAGGTTAGTTCATTTTCTACATAGGCAGGACCCTTATTAGGCACCTCTTATGTGCCAGCAATGTTATATTACTATAATTCCCAGAACACCCTTGCCTAATGGGCACCATTATCCTGACTCTGCAGAAGAAACTGACAACCCGAGATGTGCATTTGCTCACCTGGGTTGCATAACTAGAAAATGGCAGATAGGACCCAAACCGATCCCCTGGATTCCAAACCCTTCCCACCACACCAGACGGCCTCCAACCCAAGCTCCCCATTTTATAACCCAGGAAAATGAGAATGAGCAAGGTAGAGTAACTTGCTCCTGGAAACAGCTAGTTGGTGGCGAGGCTGTTGCAGGAATCCAGAAGCAAGGGTATTTGACTAGGAAAACTCCATCGGATGGCCCAGTGGGAAGATGCCCCATGCAACCAGGGTAACCGGGGCCAGCAAAATCGCTTCTTCACTTCTAGACTTGGCATCAGTCACTTAGTTTCAAGCAGAGACTAGATGAAGGAGACAGACCAGTTCTCTCCTGAGCACCTAATACGAGCAAAACACGGGTCGGGGCAGTGGAAGATCTGAAAAATAGGCAAATGGATCAGACCACAAGGTCCCTGCCCTGGTATCAGTGTGGGGAAAAAGGCATCATCCTAGGAAATATTAAATAGAATCTTTGGAAGCTATCTCAGTAATATTTTGTTTCTCTCCCTCAACCCCTACGTGAATGTAAGCTTTAAATGTCAGTATAAAACATGGCATAATACAATATCACAATTGTCTCTAGTCCTAACGTTTTTAGAGCACTTATTTGTACCAGGACCTTTGCTAAGTGCTTTGAATTCTCTCATTTAAATCTCAATGCAATCCTATGGGATACTCTTATTATGGACATTTTACTTATGAAACAACGCAGGCTGTTTCTGGGAGATTCCCCATCTAGCAAGATTCCCACCAGGCAGTCGGACCCAGAATCGCTACGCTCAGAGCTAGCAGGTGCTTGGAGTTCAGCGTAGGGTTGGTCTGGAAATGCATGCAGGATCTCAGCACAGAAACTCAGGAAACACGCAAGAAACCCTCAAGAAGTTGGAGAACTCACTACCGCTGGATTTTTGATGAATGATATCCGATGCAAGCATAGCCTCTGATGGCTTCTTCCCACCCCAGAGCCATCGTGGGCTTTTGTGAGAGCCAGAAAGCAGCCGATGATAACTCTGTCATCACTTCCTTCAGCTTTTCCAGTACTCCAAACAAACCCAGGCAGAACTAAAATTCTAGACGGCAGCCACATACGAAGGCGATACACCACCCCTTCCACTCACCACCACCAGCGCCATATTGGTGGGATATATTTTAGGAATCAGGAGGAAGGAACATGAGAAGTCCTTGTTTTCTTGAGAACTCTAAGCAACCTGATGAGAAAGCTCTCTCTAACGACAGAGGTGGGGATGCTGTGCATGCCATCACAGTCCTTGGGTAATGACTGTGTGTCATAAATGGGATATGGCATTTCTGAATGTCTTTAAAGCTATTTCCTTTTGTTCCACTAATTTAATTTACCAAATGCTCCTGGGAAAAGGGAGGGGGACCAAGATGCTGACTCCACATTTCCTGAAAAATCAACGTTTTCTTTTTAAGCCGCTCTCAAGGAAATTACGTCTGATTGTTGTCGGCTGGCTCCCTCAAACTCTACCTCTGTCAGAATTCTGACCCGGCAGGTGTGAGGAAGAAATAGATGCAGAACTTGAGTGAATACCCACATCTGTTTTTGGA